>NC_063193.1:7227846-7527846 GCF_017589495.1 Alosa alosa | reverse complement strand
GTGTTTATTGACAAGCATTTGCTGGCCTCTTTTATGTGTCTGCATTTCCAAACTTTTGCACAGATAAGAATCATCGTGTGGTTTATGAAATATTTTGACATTTTAGATCATCAAATCTAAAATATTATTTCGATCAGATATTGTTTGAAGAACTTCAACTACAAACAGCTAGAGCACATGGTTAAAATATGTAGAGAAATATGTCAGGGGAGGTAACCTACTTGCACACAGCCCTCTTGATCTCTTGATCATCATTGTCAGTTTTAAATCATTTCCCTTTGAAATTAAGAACAAACAAACAAAGTTAGTAACATATGTGTTTTAAAATGAATGTGTTTTGGTGAAGCCCATCTGAAACCCATCTGACGAGTGAGTCTCCCAAGCAAAGGAAACTAGTCCTGAGTGCCTGAGGAGGATTCCTACTCATATTCACAAGCTTCACATTGCTGTTCATTTGCAGAGCAGATGTAATCTAATATTCCATGCAGCGGCTCTTTGAGAAACCAAATTGAATTTAAATGATGCACTTTGTTGATACCCTGCCTTTCCAGCAGACTGACGCATAGAACAGTGTGAGCTACTGTGTATAAGCAGGTCGCTAAGCTCTGCGCTCTCCCCTGTTTTTTTTTCCTTTCAGCCGAGCAGGTGCATCAATCAGATTGATGAGGTGTGTCAGACCATAGAGAAGACCATCAACCAAGCTGTCCAGAAGACCCTTGACCAGCTCGAGAAGGACTGCGACCTCATATGCAGTACAATCACCAACAAACTGGCAGAGGACAGGTGCAGTAGGCGCAGAGTCACATGTTTACCTGCAATCACCTGACTCAGCTTTGGCTGGTAACGTCAATACTTACTGTCTAGTGTGCTGGTCTTGCTGCCTGCTCTCACAGCTGTCAGCTTTAATATGAAATTGCACTGAAGATCCTTCCCTTTGTACTTTGACTAAAATAAAATGCTTGCGTCCCAGATGACTGTAGTTTAGCAAACTTTATTCTACTCGCTCTTTTCCATCAATTACAGCCAAGCAATTTTCTGCCTTACTGCTCATGTATTGATTGTTAGTCACTTTGTGTGGCCCGTATAAAGGCCATAGCCTGCATATAATTAATAATGTTCTCAAGTTGCCAAGCAGCAGCAGATGCTAAATTTCACCCCTCAGTGAAAGTTTTTACTGTATATGAGTTGTATCTTTTTGATTTGTCCCTCCACACGGACGCTCAACACCGCATGTTTGTGCTGCCGCTGCAGAGAGAACGTGAGGTACAACAACAGCTCCAGGTTCCACTCCTTCATGTGCGGTCTGATGGGTCTCCTGCTGCCCGCCCTCTTCATCCTCAGCTTCGTGGTCAACACCTTCACCAGGGAGGAGCTGGACAGCCTGGTGGGAGAGGGGTTTGCGACCGCCCTCTTCCTCTCGACAGTATGTCACTTCCTGTGTTCTTCACTCCCGATGTTGAGTCGCTGACCGTAGGCTACTTCACTGTGCGTCACCCCAACAAACAAATGTCAGCTAATGCCAATAGAATGCAATACCCAACAGCTGCCGGATGTTGTGTCATTGTGGTAGGATGTTATGGGTCATTCCAGGCAACCCGTAACCTGTGTTTTCACAGTCTTCTACCCGTGAAAGTGGCCTGGCATGGCAGTCAAACCCGTAACATACTACCCGTGAACTCGTACCAGATCGTTGTACTCGTAGTTACCGTTTTTGACGTCACACACACATAAACAACAGCCGCAGATGGGTTTGTCATGACTTGTTATGCCTTTGCCTACTAAGTCGCGAGTCGTGACTTGAAGTTACGGGTAACTTATGGGCTAAAAATGTGTCTGGAACACAACATTAGTGTTTACCCAGCATTCAACCCCCCCCCCCCCCCCAACAGCCACTCTATGTGTTCTATGTTTGGAATGTTGGAAGCAATGCCAGAGTTGCGAGGAACAGTGTCCAGTGTCGAGGAGTCTTAGTAGCTGGGTTTTCAATCAGCTTGTTAGCATTTTGTAAGTGCATTTATGAACATTTGGCTAAAAAAAAGGTACTTGTGCATGCAATTCCATCTGCTGTCTCTTTAACTAAGGGAGGAGTTGTGAACAGCTGTTGGATAAGCATAAGATAGGTAAGGTAACACGTAAGAATTCATTGGATGCAAATGTATGCAAATAAACTCATTTCCATCAACCTTAGTCTCATTATACTCACTACAAATTGAGAGCATATCCACCTCCCTCTAGCCGATGGACTTCTAATTTGCATTAGATTAAATCCCAATTTCAAGTGTTTCCAGTCCGAATTTCTTATTTGAATCGTCAACATGCGCATTAAGAAGTTGAATGGAAACCCAGATTGATGTTACTTTAGATCATCACTGCTTCACATTTTGAACACACCTGTTCTCTGCTCGTAAAGTCAATGTTTGGTGTCAACATGGCTCTATCTGTCTCTCCACAGGGAATCATGGCTCTATTGTGGGACTGGATACCAGAGGATGGGCAAATATTATTTGTAATCTTACTTGGAGTATTCAGCTACTTCCTCCTATTCCTTGCCAAGTATTTTGGCCGGTAAGTAAAAATAGTCAGAGATGAGGCCACCTTCTGCTTAAACATGCAGCGAGCCCTGATGACATTTTGCGTGTGATTGATTGCTGACCTGTGCTCTTTAGCCAGGGGAGCAAGACCCTCACCAAAAAAGGAGAAGAAGACCCTGGCAGAGTATAGTGAGTTTGTCCGAGAGATAGTCAAAGCCAAAAAGGTAAGAGAAAACTGGAAGGGGAAATTAAAGCTGTAAAACTGAGTTATATGATATGACATGTTAATTTAATTTTTCATGTGAATTAACATTCTCTCTCTCTCTCTCTCTCTCTCTCTCTCTCTCTCTCTCTCTCTCTCTCTCTCTCTCTCTCTCATACACAAAACAGCAGAGACTGTACGAGGAGTTCCTCCAAGAGTGTGCTGCGGAATATGACTTCTGATCTTAAGCTTCAGTGTGTGTGGTCATTGATGTGGCAATTTATCGGTGGGCATTTCACACTCCAAAAACAAACCAGCAAGCAAAAAGTTCAGAGGACTTGAAGTATGCAGAAAACAAACAATTATCTCAGCCAATGCAGTATCCACATACGTGACATGTACTGTGTACTGTCATTAAGCCAAAACCACATGGGAATTATCCCTCCTCACATAACACACTCTTAATTCTCTACCTATACTATATTTATATTTATATTTAATCTATGAGGTTGTGGTCACTCCATAGGTTTAAGTCCCTCACCCAAGCCAGAGACTAGATCTGGCTCTAACCCCGCCCCCCCCCAGTGCCTTTCTTTGCATAATGTGAATGAATAAGCAAATATGATTGTACATACAATAGGACCTCACAGAGTTTGAGTTTTAGAATCTGCCATTTTCTGAGATTCTGTATGTTTTTTTATGTATTTAAATCTGAAAGTGCGCACAGGACTGTTTACATAAGATGAAGCTGCAATTTTTTATTTTTTTCTCCCTCAATAACCTTTAACTGCCTTTTTTCTAGTTGAGGTGCATTCATGGTCTCTTTTGTTGTTTGTTTTATTTGATTGTGTGTGTGTGTGTGTGTGTGTGTGTGTGTGTGTGTCTGTGTGCATTTTTGAGTGTGTGTAGGTGTCTGTGTGTGTGAAAGCATTACTGCCGTTTTGGTAACAAGCATTTTCTTTACAGTCATATAGGCCTAAGGACTATAAACGTTATCAGTTCCCATCCTTATCCAGGATAGACTGATCAAAATTAAAATAATCTGTCCAAATAAATTATGCATATTGGTAACTTTCTGCTATTCTAAATGCTATTCAAATCTTGTTATGTCTGAATCATAAATGCTGATGAAACTCGTGCTATCAGTAGAAATATAATAATAATATCAGTGTTAGTTGTCAAGTATCCTCCATTTTAAAGTTTCAATATCTGTTCATTTTTACTCCATTTTCTGTTGAAGTACATATGTCTTGACCTCATACAGCATCCCAGTTCTTTTCTGTGAGTGTTTTATGCCGTTTTAAACCTGCTCCTCTATGCCATGTAGGCCTACACTTTGTTTATCGTTCTTTCACTTTACTTCAAGCTTAAGGGGTTCCTGGGGTTCTTTTGGGATACTGTTTTTAAAAAGAAATTACCTGAAGTTTCCAAATCAAACTCCTGTGAATGTTTATTTAACACTCTTGTTTCTCTGCACAATTACTCAGACATCTCATTTGATCTTTGTATTGGTGCTGTTGCTGATTTTATGAAGCCCTCAGTGATTTCAGAACGTTTATAATTTCTTGAAAGGTACAAATGTGTATTTTTGATTATGATTCAGATGTATTTTATACAATATAATGTGATTTCTGTAGGTGTTTGCCAACATGTCTTCCACAACTGACTGATCTGGTGTTGTCGCTTTGTCAAAGGCTATGTTAATGTCAGACTGCTATGTAATTGTTTTGTGTATGGACTACTTGTTAATGGAATAGTAAATAAATATTTCAAATTATGTGTTCCTTCACCTGTGATAACTGAATGCGTTGTGCATGTATTACTATAATGTCCCTTTTACAGTAAGTAAAATGCACCTTTGAATCCATTAGCTGTAATTAGACAAATTAGGCTGTTAAATAGTTTTTTTTAAATAGTTTTTAAGCATAACTCCACCTAAAAAGTAATGTTTGTAACACAGCACACTGTTCTAGTAAAAAGTCATTCATACCTATAACAATTCATATTTGCTCTTAAAAGTAAAGAAATCCAAACAGACTGTTGCAAATGTAGTGACCAGATGTCTGGTAGAAAATAGAAGCAACAAATTTATTTTGTTTTGCAATAGGACCAATCCCGATATGACCAGGCCACAAACCTCAGCTCCCTGAGTTAGTACCAAAGAGTGTCCATAGGAGGCATCATCTACCAAAAATAGCATTCAGGCATTATTGCATACCATCTAGAAAACAATCAATTAAAGAAGTGCAAGCCTATGTAATTCTATCACACTAACATTATTATTGATAAGAATGTATCTTTGAGTATTCTGTTTTTTTTTGTGCAATTTACTAGCAAGGCAACAAAGGTTACCATTAGCAAGAGGTACATTGTATTCCATGAAGGAACATTATGCTAGCAATATTACCACTTGTGTGGCTCCCATGCTATTTTGTGGGGGAAGGGTGGGGGGCATTCAATTGGCATCTAGAATTAGGAGGACATTATGGCATCTATGCAAGTCACTTGGCTGTATGAAAGTTGTGCATGTGAAACTGAATGCATCGGGCCCTTACTTTCTGCACAGTCCACTAGGCTGATAAACACAAATGGGCCTAGGTCTGACAAGTAAGAAACAAAAAACGAAAGAAAAGAGAAAACAAAATCTCAAAAGGTCAGTAGAAATTGTATGGTCCAGTTACGATGCAATGCAATTAGGTTACAGCTATACACAAGTGGCATGTACAAAAAAATACCCTTATCCGACCCTTATATAAACAAAAAAGTGTACAGGTAGTTACATCATGCACAAGCAATGCCTCCACACTTAGTCGTATTGCTCTGCTCTGCCGGCACACAAATGTGAGAAAATCAGGACCGTACCAATATCTAGCTCCAAATTCATGTATGGCTCATTGTGGAGTGTGAAGTCCTTAAGCAGATGAGTATGTACAGCGCAGTGTGTGTGTGTGTGGGGGGGAGAGGGGCCCTCATTGAGATGACGTCCCTGGGCTGGAGCACACCGACACTCCGCTATCCGCTCTCCTCTGCCTCCAGCCAAGCCTCTTGTTCATTAGGCACCTCGAGTGTCTCTTGGGTACCCCCCCAGTCTTCCCACACCCTTGAACTTTTCAGCTGTCACTGGTAGCCTTGTGTTTTTAAAGGCAATGAGAACTTCACTGTGAGCCTTTGTCGATTAACCAAGACATGTCCCCTGTTCTGAAATAGAGAAATGGTGATAGACATAAATATGACGCAGTATGTAGGATAATAGCCTGGAAAGTATTATGTCAAAAGGTGGCTATTTTGTATGCAAAAGATGTTAGGGGTAGAGGTGGACTACAATCTCTGTGTTGAGTCAAAGAGGATTGTGACTGTGACATGACAAATGGTATATTTGGTCCTCATTAGTAAGTACAAAAGTAAGCTACAAAAAAAATTGTAAAATGATGCAATAGTAACCAAATTTATTTTCTGTATTTGGTTAAAAAGACAATGGTTTCTCTGATATGAGTCATTAAGTTCTCTTAAAATACATCTCCAGTTCGGAAGATAAGTCCACATATAGCTCCTGCTGCGTGTCGTGTTTGCAACATTCAGTCACACTGTTCAATGTTGTGTGTGGGGAAACCATTCCAAACATAAAACATTCATTGTCTCTCTTGTCCCTGCCGTGGGACCACGTTTATGTAAAGGAATGTCACTTACTCCACGTCACGTTTCTTAATCGTCTTTCCCGTGCCAAACACCTCGGCCACTCGCGACACAATGGGGTCATAGTTCATGCTTGCCACAGCCACCACCTCTTCACTCCTGCAAGCAGAAACATGGGCCAGCAGCTCTTACTTCCTCATAGACTACAGTGTTATTAATTGCTTCCTCTGAATATGAGCTGGCATTGAAGAATGACACTGAGATGTCAAAGATTACATTAATTTGGTGTGAATAAACGATACAGAAGAGATGTAAAATACCTAGAGCATATATGTCCACAGAAACATACTCATGTGCTTTGAAATGAGGACTCACTTTGTGTAAAATGCAACAAATCTCAGGTCGTCCAAATCTCCCTGGATGACAACATCATCAAACCCATCTCCGTATCCTTGACAACAAATGAGAGGAGACTTGAAATTATGAACATATTTGTGCCTCGTGCTCTGTTCAAAGATATTTTTAGCTATAGCTTTGAATTGCACACATGTTGCACCATGGACCACACTAAAATACTAAATTAGCTCCCTTTCCTGTGAACAGAAAATGGCTGTCAGCATGAATTAATTTGTCTTCTTAGCACAATTAAATTCAGACTGGCTTATGAGCAGTCCATTTTATTGTAAAAAAGAAAATATTGCACACCATGTTCCTGCACAGCATAGCTGTCTGAAGAATATAGAAATAGTGGACATGCTATTTGTGTTAGGCCAACAGCTTTACCTGCATAGCGTATGCTCTTCCCAAACATGGCAGTCCAAAAGTAAGGCACTGTCTTCACCTCTGTGGGTCTTCCTATCATGTTGAGAGCTGCCACCCGCCCTTTTGAGAAGCATTTACGTCATTTAGCATTTTTTCATTTACCATAAGAAAGCACAGAGGGAGTGTGCAATACAGAGTGACAATTTATTGACCATTTATGTATTTTTCAGACCCCCCCCCCCCATGCAAAAAGACAGCACTCAATATCTTAGATAACCAAGCTAAGATATTGAGTTATTGATAATCAGGACTCACCATGTACATGGGCCATTTGCCAGCGAGGGATGTTCACCTTCTTGTTATTGCGCAGGGAGAGAGGGAAAGTGACCACGTCTCCCCCCGCAAACACTCCTTCCACGTTGGTTTGTAGCGTCTGTAGAAGAAACACAATCACATGCACAGTGTGATCACAGATGAAATTAAGGTGTAGCACTTGATTACCCGATCCACTTGATTGCTCCTCAAATGCATTCCTGTATTGTCAATTCTTAATGCCTCAACTGTAAAGCACTTTGGGTCAACTCCTGTTGTTTTAAATGTGCTATGTATGTAAATAAAGTGACTTGACCTGACTTTAACATGAGTATGAAAAGCATTAAATTCTGTGAAAAGCTAGATAAAAGTGTTTGGTGTGGCATTACTGAGTGGATCTTCAGTACCTTGTTGACAGGGATAAAGCCCTTTGAGTCCATGTGCACACCACTTTGTTTCAGGAACGCTGTGGCTGGACCAGAACCTGTGACGATATGTGACAACGTTTTATAACAGTTCATATAGACCCTTTCAACTGCATAAACAAACAGGTGCATTCCTAAGAAATTTCCGGTGACACAGAAAACAACATTGAGCTAATAGTAACTTGGGGACAAGCAAAAAAAAAAACAGGTTTTAAAGTCAACATTTTGTAGAGCATTACGCTAAAGTCAGATTAATTTTCATTTCAAGTATCTGCGTTGGTTTTGAACATTTCAACCGGAAACTCTCTAGGAACATATTGAAAGGGTAAATAGTAAATTAGCTGTTGAGCTCACCGGCACCAATGACACACACATCAGCTCTTAAGACCTTGCCACTTTTGAGGACAACTTCTTTTAACTGCGTGAGAAAACACATAAACATACACACAAACACACACAAATGTGTATCAAAATCAACATGAAATGCAAATAGACTAAGTATATGTTATATTCTGCCTACAGCAGCTGGAGGCGCCCTGGTCTCCAGTGAATCATTTACATATTTTTTAAGGAATTCAGTTTTGCCAAATAACTCCAGGCTACACATTGTAGTACTATCAATACAAAAGTGTCTGGGCTTAAATTCTCAATCAGGGATCGTGTAGGTCGCTGGATGGTGGCTACACCAGGGCAAGCCGTTTTAGAAAAAGTTCTATATACTGTACAGTACCCTCCAGAATTATTGGCACCTTTGGTAATGTTGACTAAAAACAGACATAAAAGATAATCTTTTGATGATTCATTGTACTCTCACAATGAAAACAACAAGGAAAAATCCACCCATGAAGGGAAAAAAATGTATTCTGAGAAAAAAGAAAAATCTAATAAAGAATATTTTTAACGAAAACACGTTGCTCACAATTATTGGCACCCCTAGAAAATCTTACATACAAAACCTAACAGAATCATTTCCCTATATAATTTTAACTTTGTTAAGTTAATCAGATTGTCTGTGAACTTTCAGAGGTAGTTCATTACTTTGTTTTTCACTAAGGTATGAAAATAAAGTGACACAGAAGCTAAATCCTCTTGTCATTTTTCAGCATCAGAAAGACAAGAGAATACACTAAATTTAAATAAAAAGAAAGTGTGCTGACATCTGTAAGTCAGTGAATGTCTATAAAAACTAGGTACTTTGTTGAAAATGCCCATATTTACAGTTAAAACAATGATTAAAAGGTTCTAATCAACTGGAAATGTAACAAACATGCTTGGACAAAGACCCATGGTTATCTCGCCCCCACGTACAGTATGGAAGATTGTAAGATTCCATAGTTACAGACAGAGAGTTACAGATAAAGGTGTCATCTTGGGGTCACTAAGCCCCCCAAACAATCTTCAAAAGTGACCTCACTGCTAATAGCTTATTTAGAGGGCATGCTAGGTAAACGCCTGTCAAGTCATTTAATTACCAATGTAAATGGCAGGAGTTGTGTGGTCTATTGTCAGATGACATGAAAATTGCGCTCTGCCAAGATACTAAACGTTGGTCATGATTGGATCATATATCAGGTCAATGAACCACAACAAATGTCCAGATCAAAACAAATATGGTTTACTGAAGCTTCGGCCATCTCAGTCCCCTGATTTAAACTCCATAGAAAAAACAGTGGGGTAAGTCTAAGAGGAGAATGCACATGTGTGGACCTAGGAATCTGGACGATCTGGGGAGATTTTGTAAAGGCCAACAGTCTTAAATTTCTTGCTTTTATATTCTCCAACTCTATGGGGTGTCAATAATTGTGAGCAACATGTTTTTGTTAAAAATATTTATTTCTTTATGATATTTTCCTTTTTCTGAAATTTTTTTTTGCCTCCCTTCAGGGTTGGATTTTTCCTATTTGTTTTCATTGTGAGATTACAATAAATCACCAACAGATTATTTTTATACCAGATTTTAGTCAACTTTAGCATGGGGTGCCAATAATTCTGGAGGGTACTGTAGCTTGTATGTTAGAATTTCCCACATTTTATTTAAGAGCTGAATGGTTCTTTTACTGCTGCTAATTGTCCGGAAGGTATTTTACAGACCTTAGCAAGGGTTCTTGGTAGTTGGATATTAACAGTCAAATAATGTAGTAAATCGCCCCCTTTGTTATAGGTTCAGGCTTCCTAATACCAAGCCGGGTCTCTCACTTTATGGGTACCTGTCCATGATGGCCACGCATCTCTGACACCTCATTCAACATGTAGAACTTGACCCTGTTGGTCTCAAAGAGCTGCAGAAAGAGGAATTAAAGAAGGGGTGTTAAAAAATGGCATCTCTCAGGGCAGAGTGTTTGAGACACCTTCAGAAAATCGACTTTAGATGGTTGTCTATTTATATTAAAGCTATACCTTCATCATGGCCTTGCCCACTTTCTCTCCAAGAGCCTTCCGGAAGGGGACTGCTTCTATTCCAATGATTGACACTGAATGGGCCTTGTCTGTGAGGGCTGCAGCCACTTCCATACCTACATCACACCACAATATCACACAGTTATCATGTAAATCATAGATAGATATCATCATCAACAACTTTATTGCCAGACTCAAGGTCCATTCAGAAGACACAGACAAGACATACAACTTACATTAAAAAGGCAAGGATATACATATACAGAGAAATAAAAATAAAAAACAATACTGCATTTCTATAAAAGATACTTATACCAATGTTTCCATAGTGATGATTGGTATCGTATGGCACTAAACCTAGGATTTGCCAACAGCATAACAATGCTGTTCTGGGAGACGTTCAGGCGACATATGAATTTGTAGATCAGACTCCTCAATAATGCCTGGAAGGTGCTGACCCCTGCATTATAAAACAGGTCACTTGCACTAGAGCACCTGGGTTTGTTGAGCAGTATCCTCATACAGTCATTATAAGCAACCTTAAGGTTCTGCATGCTTGCCTTTTTAAACTTAGTCCATAAGGGAGCAGTATACAGAGGAGTGCAACCTGCATGTTAGAGGAGTCTTACCTGCATGTTAGCTTGGGCATATAATATGTGCCGATAGTTAAATTATCCAACATAATAAGGAATTTCTTCCAAAATAATTTATGTATTATGTGTCATGTTTATGCACATAAAATATTAGAATAACTCCCTCATATAATATCACATTCAGTCATCATAACACGGTGATTGGTGTTTTAAGCCCCCAAGATCGTCTTCCAGGCAGTGCTGCATGGAAGGCACTAGGGTTAGGCAAGGGTTAGGGTTAGGTTCAAGGTTAAGGTTAGGTGCCTTGAAGTTGACGGTCGCAGCGCTACCTTGAAGTTGACGAGGGGAGCTTAAAACACCATCGAGCTCATAACACTGACCTACGAAGGATGTTCCCACGATGACAGCGTTTTTATTGCTGGCTAGCCGAGCTATGTGGTTCGCATCCTCTGGGCTCCGGAGGTGGAACACATTCTCTACTTCCTTTCCTTTGTAGTTTAGTGGCTTGGCCCTTTACAGAACATAATAGCAAATGAAATGGGATTGTTGACAGATGCAGAGTAGGATGAGGAAGCAAGGAGACATCGGTACAGTGGTGGTCAGGAGTTTATCAATTGATCCAACTCCTGTTCAAAACAAGGACCAAGAAAATCAAGATAGGTGCATGGAAAAATGGCACGTTAGCCAGCATATCATGTTGTCTAGATATGCCTTTGGAGTAATTCATCATCTCATTCTCTGAATAAACAACAAACATGACTAGGCCTACTCTATAGCAGACTGAAAAATCGACAAATTGAAAAGCAGCAGGAAAAAGACCGAAGGACAAGACGAGATGGACAACACTGACCGCCTAAAGCAGAAAACCACAGAAGGAGACCAACATGGGTGGATATTATTATAATCTAAGACCTACTAGGTGGGAAAAGTTACCAGTATGAGCAGGGGTGTTTTTTTATATATAGTTTGCCATTATTGGAGGACAAAGGCACATTGTTGACATGGATACAGAATAGGAAACCAGGAGACATACAGTAGTTTGAGAGAAGGGAGTCCCTCATGCACATGAGAAGAGCATGATATCAAACTACACATAAAGAAGAGCATACTAACATCATAGAGCATTCATTCTGTTCTAACAACACAAACTGGACAGGATTTGGAGATATGAGCGAAAAGGGCCCTGCTGAACTTGAGTAGATGATGCAACTGGATTTGGGGGTTAAACAGAGACATAGGCTACTACAAAGTTCCTAAAATACAGAAAGACCATAAACAGAGCTGCTATTACTTCTAGAGTTTCACAAAAACATTGGCTGTGAGGAAACAAGATGTATGCGCAGATCACCAGAGAAGGCAACATCCTAAAATGAGAAAACTGGTAAGAGTTGTATAAGCTGTCCAAATCCTGTTCACTGAGCCAATTAGACTTCTGAAATGATGATCGCGGAGCCGAGGAATCAAGTCAATGACTGTAATAAAGCTCTCTAGCTGTGGCCCACTATGACTTAGAGGACAATGCATAGCCACCTCATTAGAGGAGAGTGTGTGCAGGAAGAGAGAGAAATGAAAGACCTTTGGAAGTGTTAAAAGATAGAGAAAGACTCCAAAGATATCTCGACCCAATTAATCAAACTCTGAGCAAACTTCCCTTCACTAACAAAAATATTATTTTGGATCAATGCAATACCAGTCACACCAGACACCTGGCCCATGACATAAAATCTGGAAAACAACCCTGAACTTTCCCAGTCCTACATAATCATATTATCCCATGACTATCTGCAGACTAGTATATTAGCATAACATGCTAATATATGCTCATCTGACACAATAAAAGGAGTAATCAGCCTCTTATTCTCGTACTATATTTAAGTACTCAATTAGATATTCCTGAATATGTCAGAATGAAACATAATAAACTTCAGAAACTCCTCGTTCTTTAAAAAATACCTTTCCAATACTTACTACATTAATGTGTTGGAAGTACGTGTTGTTACAGAATACAGTACATCCAAATACTGATTTTCAATATTATATCCAAACTGGTCAGTAGATTATCTAGACCAGTACAATGTACCCTGAGATGGCTAATGGAACAGGAAGTCAGAAGTCCTCTGGAGACCCTTACTTGCTTCCTGTAGCAATAAGCAGCTTTCTGTACTCCATCTTGAAGCCATCTTGAAAAGTCACAGTCTTCATCTTCACATCCACAGACACAACCTGAGATGTCCAAACAACAAACATGCCATGAGATGAACGTTGAAAAGTAGAGGAGAGTGATATCAGAGTTCCTTAATAAATAATAATAATAATAATAATAATAATAATAATAATAATAATAAATAATAAATAATAAATAATAATAATAAAAAACAGTCTACTCTGGGCGATCAATAATAGCTCTTAATCTGCGCGTGTTAGCCCTCATACGCTGAAGGCATATTATTTAATGTTAGATGAGGTGGGCATAAGTAATACCAGCAGATATTTTCAGTTACAAAATCATTGATTTTTGCTGATGTAAGTCTGGAGGCCTAAAGTACCGGTAATATTAATATCTCTAGATAAGTGATGTAGGCCTCAGGTCTTTGGAAGTAAAAAATACTGATACTGATCATATCCATTGGTCAGTATGTATATATACTGTGCATGTCAATACAGGATGCACAATGATCCTTTGGGATATATCAAGGGGTTATAATATCAACACGCCATCTCACATGTAAGATCTCAGCAAATGATTGATGTATGCAACTATATGAGATACATAGATGATGTTTGGGGACTTACCTCCTTCTCTGTGAGCAACTCAATATCATGGGTCTGCAGGAACTCAGTGGAGCGGAGCCTGAGCTGTTCTGCCGTGCTCTCCAGGGACTGGGAACAGGCATGTTATAAGCATCAAATAGAGCTAATGACTTCTGACTAATAAATAAATAAAAAACTGCTCGGCTTATGTGTCAAAACCATCCTGTTTTTAACTTATGGTGTCACTTTAGATCCCTTGTATATGTGATATGTTCATTTATTATTTCATAATGTATTGAATTAGCCCAGGCAAAGTGAATTTTGCCAAGCCAGATTTTGCCCAATGAGTTGAGTCACTGCTCTGATGCCAAGCTGAAATTGAATCAGATCAGATATGTATCCTGTTGGGCATCAACTCTATGGGCCAGTTTCCCCACACTGATTAGGACTAGTCATGGACTAAAAGAGATCTTCAATGGACATTTCCATTGAAAAAACGTTTCTAGTCTAGTATTAGGAAACGTATAGGAAAATGGGCCCTTTTATGTTTGAATAGTTCATTTCATAAATAAGATGGGATTGATTAGTGGTATTATTGGATTGGTTCTTCATGTTGTTTAATTGCCACCGTTTCCCAGCACAGGCCATAAATATGCTCTGGTTCTATGAATCAAGTTGGATATTGGTCACTGCACCACACATGTACAGTAGCAACTTTGAGTATCCTCCAGACTGCAATAGAACTTCTGTTGTCCCTCAAGTGAGTGGTAAATGTTTGTACAAACCTTACTCAGTTTTGGTCTGTCATAGGGCAGGTGCTTGTCCACTGTGCACATGACGATGCGATCGGTGAAGCCCTCCTGTCGTAATGTCTCAGCACAGACCAGTCCAGTTGGGCCTGTGAATGGGGGAGAGGGAAGCACGCTGTTGGAGCTGACAGTCGCATAGGATTGATACATAAGCTCTCCTCTCATTGGCCAATACAACCAGGCGAGCTGAGCTCAGTCATAATGGTTATACCTCTCATGTCTTAAATCAGTCTGAGAGTCAAGATGATTGACAGAACACGGAGAGGGTTTGTCTAGGACTGAACAGAATGGAGAAGGAATAGCAGAGACCAAAGTGTACACCATTAAATGCAGAGACTGTTGCGTAGACTCACACACCATCACAAGAAAGTGGTTAATGCTAATGCTAACCAAATAGCAATTTTAAACTTATATCAGCTGATTTATTTCACCTACTAAATGACATGAGTGGCCTGAAATGTCACACAACCGAACCTAGGCTTATTGGCAAATGTTTAGCCTACAGTTCAGTGTTCAAACTAAATGTACCGCAAAGTATAAATATGACCGCCACTCAGTCCTGCACATTCTCTCCGCAAAAATAAATCACGCTTGCCAATTTGTCTCCATCTCCTACTATTCTTGCAACCTTTGTGTATGTAAATGAGTGTGTGCTTATGTGCGTTTACTTTTGTGTGTGTGTGTGTGTGTGTGTGTGTGTGTGTGTGTGTGTGTGTGTGTGTGTGTGTGTGTGTGTTTGCTTACTGTATGTGTCAAAGTCAAAGTCAAAGTCTGCTTTATTGTCAATTTCTTCACATGCCCAGACATACAAAGAGATCGAAATTACGTTTCTCACTATCCCACGGTAAAGACAAGACAATGTGTGTGTATGTGTTTATGTGTGTGGGTGTGTGCGTGTGTGCGTATCTGTGTTTGTGTGTTTGTGTGTATTTATGTGTGTGTGTGTGTGTGTGTGTGTGTTTATGTGTGTGTGTGTGTGCGTGTGTGTGTGCATGTGCGTGCGTACATACATATGCCTACATGTCTACTGTGTGTGTGTGTGTGTGTGTGTGCATACCTGTGTGTCTGTGTGTGTGCATACCTGTGTGTGTGTGTCTGTGCTTGTGTGTCTGTGTGTGTGTGTGTGTGGTACATGGACTCAGGGCTGCCATCCTGAGGACGCATAATACATTTGGTGTTTTTAAGGTATTATTTTGTCTTATTAATATTCACGGTTTGAGTTGCATTCAGGTTGATTTAATGTAATTATATGGCGGGTGGGGGGGATTAAGACCACACACCAGTTGTGGCCCATTTATGTTGTGGACATATACTTCTCAAAGACCTCTCACCTGCTCCAATGATAAGAACATGGCTGAAGCCTGTGTTCGAGTTGATGACAGCTGAACATTTTGACATGGCCTTTGTCCGCCTTTGTGTCTGAAGAGCCTGGGCAGGGAGTGTTCACACAAAGTTAATGAGACAACTCTACAAAACCCTCTGACTAGATAGATAGATAGATAGATAGATAGATAGATAGATAGATAGATAGATAGATACTTTATTGATCCCCAAGGGGAAATTCAAGTGACTGAAGGTAGCTTACAGCCTTACACTAACTTAACACACAATACTGCTAGCACAGAAGAAGAATGTGTTACCTGCTTGTTTGCTCGAATGATCACCCTGTCCTTTTCAACTCTGACCTGAACCAAACAGAGAGACAAGGGCACGGAGCTATCTTTAGTTCCCCAGTACTGAGAGGACTGCACACACACTTCAGGGGGAGACATGGAAACAGAGGAGTGTCACCTGAAAGGTGGGTAAGCTGTCAAGGCCCGGGAAGTCCTCAATGTCCCCCGTGGCGATGTTGAAACACGCACCGTGCCACGGACACCGAACGTGCCCTTTGGATAGGACACCTGGAGGAAATAGTAACACTTGTGGTGAGACTGGTCCCTTGTAGAGTTAACAACTTAGAACACATTTAGCAGGACTACTGGAACGTAGATGCTCTTCCAGTGTATCTACATAATGAAGTACAGTGTAACAACCTATGTAACAATATGTATCACATAGCCTACTTATGTTGTCTTTATTTTGTTATGTTATTTTTGTGTACCTAGAGATCATTAGTACACGAAACTTTCATGTGTGGTATGTATGCGATATGTATGTGGTATGGAATATGTATGTGATACAGTATGTATGCGATATGTACGTGGTATGGAATATGTATGTGATAGCCTAAGTATGTGATATGTATATGGTGTGGAATTGGGTTAGTCTATTCACCGTCTCCCCTAGAGTTAGATAGGTGAGCAAAAGCATTTTTGTCTCCTTACATGCATTGTCTTATAGCTTAGTGAATGGAATCTCTCATTGCATTGTTAGTGAGTGTCAGCAAAGTGAACCAATAAAAAAAATCCCTAATTACTTGTGGCCTGGTTTTCACAACGAGTAGGCTACAACTGGCAATGCAGATTAAGAAGACGAGGCGATTTAGGCAGATATATTGACTTGAGACTACAGTATATTGGGGCGAAGTGGGTGCAGAGATATCACGCAACACATAGCCTACCCAGGGGCGCCTTAATACCACCTGAGGCCCCTGGCGAATTGTTTTTAAGCCCCATAATCATGATTAAATGATACCCGGCCTGCGATCTGACCCGCCTATTTACATAACGTGCGCTTTTGGTTAATTTAGCCTATAACATGCAGTGTAGCCTATCATTATTGAGCCTATGTAAAACCTTTACATAAACAGCAACAGAAAGCTCTTCTTAATCACGTCAGCCTACCCCTGACATCGCTTATCAAAAAGGCTAGCCTACTGCACGAAAACAAGCGTTGAACTCTTACAACACTGGCTGGCTAAGTTAAAAGATGCGTTAGGCTACATGGACGTTTCAAGCTTTTCAAAAGTGCATGTATTTGTCGTGTCGGGGTGTTCCCCAGGAGGTTCTTTGAAATTCTGTCCACTTAACACACCATTTTAAAGGGGAACTTGGCAACTATTTCAACGTAATAAACCCGTTTAGAAATCATTTGGATGGTTAAATGACCTGTTCCGGTGAAAATGGTGACTTTTCCCGCTGCCCCTAGCGTCCTCAGGCGGAACACCAACCTTGCAACATTGAGACTACCGTCCCGGAAAGAGAAGTGAGAAACAAGAAACTCGTTTTAAATCGTGTTTCTTACCTTGTAACATCCACATTGTCTGCCGAACTTATGCTAACCGCTTTGCTAGCTTGTAAACAAATCCATGTGCTTTATCTTTACCTTTTTCCACAGTTTGAAATAGCATAATGCACAATTTCTCCAGCAGAGGGGGAAATCCTGCCAAGTTTCCCTTTAACGCAGCTTGGAAGGGACATAAATACTTTTAGCCTACAGAACAAGCAGCTGGCTCATGTGACGTGAACATTGGCTACCCTATGCATTATCACTATACTACCCTACATGGAGACAAATCTCACGTTAACAATGGAGAAAGCATAACATAGGCTATTATTTGTGCGAATGGGTTAGCACAAACTTAGCTTTTGGTGAACGGAGATGCTGATCACTAATTAATTTCTTTGCGCAACAGCCCATGTTCTGCGTTCACTCCAGTGAGACAAGTGATACATCCTTTTAAAGCCCTTTCATTGCCAGGCTATTTGCTACGATATTTACCTGCTGTTTTCATGGACAGTTACAGGAATCCACGTCATTCGTTTATGTTGCTTCAGTCCTAGCCTACCCAGTTATCTCCAGAGTTCGTAAGTTTGTCAGTCAGTTTCAGCCTCTCCTCTAGCTCCTCTACACACCCGTTGGAATTTATTAAGTTTTGTTACATTTTGTTACACTTTAGAAGAGAAGACAAAGGGGGCCTCTGCATGGATGTCATTGTAGAGCAGTGCGATGTGCTCAATTAGGTTAGCTCCAGAGTAGGCTATGACTGACGCCGCAAATACGGACACGGCCGTTTAATATTATTGATTATCATTATTATTATTAGGAGGCCCCTCATTGGTCGAGGCCCCTGGGCTGAAGCCCAGGTAAGCCCCTGCATTAAGGCGCCAGTGAGCCTACCTTGTCTCACTTGCCACAGCACAGACAATCTCTAGGCTATTCTTAAAAAACAGCCCCTACAAGATGCTTGGCGATTCTGACCTTTTGACGATCGAAACTATCTCAGCAACTGGTCCCTAACAAGTCAAGAACTAAGCCTACAGTGCATTCTCCCTCAAGATGCCTGGAGCCTTGTGCTCAATGTCCCCAAATATGTTGCTGACTGCACTGCATTCTAAGCCATTCTATGTTACACACCCCATAGCTGTTTTGTTATTCAAAATGTTAGAATGGCTTAGAATGCAGTGCAGCCAGCAACACATGTTATGTAGGCTATGTAGAGTAATGGTCTTCACAACTGAACGTAAATGCCCCCGCCCCTTTTTTACAATATAAAACTGTCTAGTCATTTGTTATACCAATAGGCCTACTATAATAACAGTGCCGCATGGGGATTTGAAGAAAGAGGACCGATGCAGGCTAATTTTTTAGACCATTAGTAATTAAACAAAGTGTTCTATCATCATGGTCATGCGATCATTGAGGGTGAAGAGTGTCCAGCGCTCCACGCTCAACTTGTTTACCATTATGAGTGCACCATCCGTATAGCCTACTTGCAGCGCACTTTGTTGTCAAAATTATCAGTGTGAATGCACTCATGTGAATGACCTGTAGACCTAGTGACCATCCAAAGGATTTACATCTTATTATTGTGTATAAAAAATATTAGGCTACAATAAAAAGGAAAAATGGTTGTGCTTTTGATATTTGCATATGTTTAAAAACAGTATAGTTCTCTACTTCAACTCAATTTTTTTTATTAGTAATATTTGACAAGGTGTATCTGTACTTTCACTTAAGTAAAGGAATTGTAGGCTACTTTGTTCACCTCTGCTATTGGTTTTACCAAGAATATTTGGCAGTATTTTTAAACTACAAAAATACACACCTTTAAAGTATTTTGGTAGAAAATGCAAAGCCATCCTCCTTCTAACCTCTGTGCGTGAGACCTCAGCAGCAAGCACATGCTCCAGTACAGAATATACGGCCCCCACTGACGTGCAAATGAGCGATAGAAAACCGCAAATGAAAGCTTGATATTTAATGTTGCAAAACACAACGCTGATGGGTGTAAGCTTGAAATGCCATCAGTCATTGATGATGATTTGTTGATCGTTTCGGTTAGCTCCGTGGAGCAAATTAAATTGTTTAGGCTATATCGAACCCATCGAACCACATCAAAGGGATCAGAGGATCCATCACAATATCACATGATCCAAGTCAGACGGAAAATGGTAGCATGTTCAGTGATGTTCATCCCTTCTCACAATAGATAAGAGACCTGCATTCCATGCAAAATAACGTTGCAATGCAGGTGTAACATTAACGATGAACTTGAGGCTAAAGTTGAGTCGAGTTACAAGTCATTTCTAATTTTGTCAAGTCGAGTCTGAAGTCATGAAAATCATGACTCGAGTCTGACTCGTCATGTGACTCGAGTCCACACCTCTGGACTGTACTTCATTATGCAGATACACTAAATAAATTAATAAATGTAAATAAATGTAAATGTATGTAATACAAATGTAAATGTATGTAATGCATGTATTTGCTCTTTGCTAAAATGTCTGCTAAGTAAAAATAAATAATACAAATAATCAGAGCCGGACAGTAACAGAGTACATTTACTTGAGTACAGTACTTGAGTACAACTTTGAGGGATCTGTACTTTACTTGAGTATCATTTTTGGGGAGTACTCATGACTTTACTCAAGTACATTTGAGATATTGTACTCTTTACTCGACTACATTTCTATGCATAACCGTGAGTACCCGTTACTACTTCTAAAAAAAAGGAAAAAAGAAAAATCTCGGAAACCCTAAATAAGTTGCTTCAAGTGTTTCAATTACAAAATAGTATTTTGTATTTGAAATACGTATTTTAAATACATGTATTAGAAATACTGCCCATCCCTGGCAACATGGTAAAAAGATGAAAATGACTTGATTTTACTTCCAATTCATTTTACATTCTCCAAGGTATTAACATTAACATTTTTCATAACTCCATGTAGGACGTTTCTGTACATAAATGTAAGCACTGTGGCAGTAGCAATGCAATATTTAGAAAATGTAGGCTACTCTTGTACTCTTGATACTCAAGTACTTTTAAAAACAAGTACTTCAGTACTTTTACTTAAGTAGACATCTGACTGTTATACTTTTACTTGTACTTGAGTAAAATTTAGCAAAGCGTATCTGTACTTTTACTCAAGTAATGAAGAGTTGTACTCTGTCCGCCACTGTAAATAATACAATATGCCATAACGCAACTGAATGTTAAACACTGTACTGTATGTCTTGGAGCTGGGAGAGAAAATGGCTTACATAATACACTACAAAGGTGACTCCCACAGAAGTAAAGTCCCTAATGAGCTGTGTAACACCATCTGGCTAACAGGACAGAGCTCCTCACCTTTGACCAATGGTGCCCCATAGTGTGGGCATTTGTGTGCAATGGCAGAGAACTCTCCGTGCTCCTTGATGAGCAAAGCCCTGCCTGTCCCCAGGTCTACCTCTCGCATCCTGTGGAAGTGTCAAGACCTTAAATATTAGTTGTGGATCACAGAATTAATCAAGATGGCGTCCTCTAGGCTGTTCAGAATAATGTTGTATAATGTCCATTACCAAATATTTAGTGACGTCGTGACTGCTATGTGCAATATGAATAAAATGTATAAAAATTACTGGTAGGCAGCTCATCTGAACAAGTAAAAAATTACTGAATTCTAAACTATTTCAAACAATTAAAAAAGTTGGTTAATTTGTTCATACTTTCTCCCACAGTAGAAACAGTTTGGTAAATAGTTAATAAAATAATCATTTTGGATAACAACACACCAAATTAATTCTTATGCATCTGTGTATGCATTTGCTTAATGACATCCGGCAACACAATACTCATGTATGGCACCACACGCCACAGGCCTTACTGTCCATTCTCTAGGTCCTTCACATGACACACGGCAGCCTCCACGTAGTCCCGGGGCTTGTGGGAGGTCCTGTAGGTGGCCGCTGCGTCCTCATCGGAGCAGTGACCCAGGGCGCCGTTGGGTCGGCAGTCGGAGAAGGGGCTGGCCTTCCCGTTGGGAGACATCACGTCGGCCTCTTTCTCTTTGTCCAGCAGGGTGAGCTCCACCTTGACCTCTACTGCAGGCAAAGGTAAGGGACACAACACACACCTTCCCTCAATGGACTGTTTGTTTGCAGGCTGGTTGGTTTGCATTTGTTATTTATCTTTCCTGTCTTACCGTCTCTAAATAAGTTTGAAGATCTTTGGGAATTGTAATCTATCTGTGTAAAAACTGAACACATATACAATATGTATGTATACATATGCTTATGTGTGTGTGTGTGTGTGTGTGTTTGTGTGTGTGTGTGTATGTACACCTTTCCCAGCAGTATCCCCTACCCTTTCATCAATTCTGGGAAGGTGCAAGGTTATTTGAAATGCTGGGAAAGGTTTTGATGTTTCAATGATGAAATATTCAGCATGTTTTGAGTTGGGGTTATAGGCTGTCAGTGTTGTGTTAAGTCTAATTTCCTGGTGAGACAGGCCAAGGCCATCAGGCAATCTCACGAAGAAAGAAATACCAAGAACTAGATATGACAGCCATGTCTAGTTTAAATCTTTACTGGAATAAAACAATAGAGATAATGCATCTGACCATCAGCCACAGACAATATGGCTTAGTTTTGGGAGGAATAGTGTTTAAGGAAGCAATAGTTCCCACTGAAAACTGAGTGTGTTGTTTTTCACTGATGACATATGCTGGCATTTCAAGCTTACACCCATCAGCGTTGTGTTTTGCAACATTAAATATCAAGCTTTCATATGAGTTAATTAGTTTTAAGAGGTTTTTAAGAATTCAAGTCTTCCCTTCTTCTCTCTTTCCATACTTTACACAAACATTAAGAAGCACATGACTTTCTACTTTGGGCTATCATGACATTCCTCCAATACGGTTATATCCTGATTGAGATCTGTCACATGGCCCTATAATATGCATAAAAGGCTTCTTGCCAAGCAAGTACCATCTACATGTCATGTTACTTGCTACATTTTGAAACATCTAGCAATGTTGCCATCATGAAGCGGTTATGTACACTTGACCAAGCAAGAATGATGTTATATGCAAAATTCATTGTCGTAAAATTATATTAAATTAATCTGTTAGATATAATAATAATAATAAGAAGAATGACATTAATATTGTATGTCCATCACATAAAATGTACTTCCTGAGAGTCTGCATGTTTCCTGACTGGAAGATCAATCCAATTAATCATTGAAGTCAAGCCAACAAGAGATAGCCGAGACAGGCTCATACATATGGAGCATGTGCCAATATTGGCCCCTCCAACAGAAGCATTATTAATTTGTTACACAACATCCAATACAATGTGTTCAATCAACACTTATGTATGACATTTATCCATGTGAGAGCATTGTCGTGCCATCCACTTGATGAATTAGATGCACAACACAGGATAAATAATACATCAGGCTATTAGTACTCATTCATTTGGTGTGGTTGAGGGTCCATTAACAGTCAAAAGCAGGACTGCTACAGAGAACTGCCTGAACTGAACAATCTCGTTCTTTGAGTCGGTCAGGGTTTAGAAATGAGTGCCGTAAAATACCCATTTGAAAACATGGATCAAGAGAAGGCTATTACAGAGACCCAAGACAAAGCCTTTCTGTGTCCTCATTTGTGGAACATTTTTGCGGGACCGTTGTCCTGTTCTTTTGCTCTTTTCTTTGCCACGCTCGTCTCTTGCAGGATTTTGATCATCTGAAAAAGTGGTTGTGTAACCATTTTTTCACTCGGAAGCCAGGAGAGGAGAACTCTCCTCAGCCGGAAAAATGTGCTGACCGTCCGCTTCTTACGACTTAATCTGGCTGGAATTTCAGCCTGCTGTGCGACTCTTAATTAAAATGAATGGAAAATCATAAGTGACTGTAGATGCAGGCAAGGAAACAGGAAAGAAAACGCGCCATCCAGGGCCCAATGGTAGATCTGTGTTTGACTGGACTAACATTTGGTACAGGGGTGTGGGTTAGGGTGTGTGTGTGTGTGTGTGTGTGTATGTGTATGTGTGTGTGTGTGTGTGTGTGTGTGTGGGGGGTTTAGGGGGTGTGGGTGTCTAAGAAGAGAAGTATCCACTGCAAAACGTAGACACGACAGTTTCCAAGTCTGTGCCAAAATCGTTTCCAGAAAAGACAGGGTGACAACAATGTTGGCATCTCACAACCAATCTCAGAAACATTGATATTTATTTATGAGTTCATTGATCTCAAATCAATTCTCAAATCCTGTTTCGCCAGACAGCAGTCCCACAGCCTCACAGATCTCAATCTCTTTTTACTTACTTGCTAGACGACACAAACCAATAATACACTCTGGATTTGAACAAACAGCATTTTGAGAGCTTATTAACTACAGTATTTTCCAGTCTGCTTTAGAACCGGTGAGTTTATTTAGGGAAGTGGATTGCTACCACGGGATACAGTTCTCAGATTATAATCTCTGTCTACCGACACAGGAGGTGAACTAGACTCATTAGTGTTTCCCTGTAATTATAGCAGTTTCTATTAGGCATGCTTCACAAAACAATCATCTGGCAGCAGTAAGCATATCACACTCACAACCTTATTCACCATTCACACTCACAACCATTATTCACCAACACCATTCACTTCATTAATCATATTTGTATTCAGTTAATAGCACACAATTCAGATATTATTTGTTTTACTTGTGAAATAATAAATAGACTAAATCACTCAAAATACTCTACCTTCCATTTTTAATGAAATATTTTATATCCAATGCAATCTAAATGTCCAGTTTACCAATTTGTGTGACTGGATCAATAAACATCCTAGATAGAATATATTAATCAGTATATTCACTTATATAGAATCACTTACTTTTATCAAAGTAAAACATTGAAGTTAATCTCTAGTTGCCTTTTATTTTGAACTAAATGCAATTGTTTTAAAATAATGCACCAAAATAGTTTAACATTGGCTCAAAAATCCATCATGTCAATTCATGCCAATAATCAGCTCTATATCCTTGCTATTATTGCAATGTAAACCCTATGTATAAGAGAATGATCATGACATTGCTATAGGCTAGTTAATATATGGTCCTAAAATGTGTGCAAACTCAGGCCTCAAGACTATGCCACAACAAAAACAACATGACAGGTTCCAGCAGTGCATTACAGCAGAGCTGTCACACAGAACATGTACAAAACATCAAGTTGCTAAATTACACCCTAAAAATGAGCAAAACACAAATAGGATAGCTCCCATTCTAGCAGTTCATAACAGCAAATTGCCATGCTAAATGTCAGAGTCACGCTGAGGCTTGGTTGTTATGTAAGAAGGTACGAGCACTGTATCAGGACTGACAGGCCACCGTGTTGCCACGCATGCTGTCATCGCTGTTATAGTCTAGGGGGAAGTTAAGGGTCAACTGTCAAGGGCAATTCCACGCAAAACTGTCACGTCCATAACGCCAACTAAATACCATGGCATTGTGTTGGCGTTATGGATGTGACAGTTTTGCGTGGAATTGCCCTCAAACAAACAATGTCAGTTGCATCCCGAATATCTACATCCTTGCTAATTTGCACCTCTTGTGGTTTAGTGGATGACCTGTAGCGATTAGGACGTCCTCATACACAAACACTATTTAGGAATTTGTGAACTGTGACAGCTGTAGCATATTTAGCATATGCTTACAAATCAACTGTAATTGTCCAACCTCATATTTTGGACCCTGCTGTGTGTTGTGGCATTTTCTCTTCAGAAAGGCCCCTGTGGTCCATATACCTCACTATAGAGCACTTTTTTTAACATGTCAAAGTTGAATGCCCCTGTGGTCCACATACCTCACTATAGAGCACTTTTTTTTTTAAACATGTCAAAGTTGAATGCCCCTGTGGTCCACATAACTCACTGTGGTGGGGTGTAATTATGGTTGACAGGTAACCTCTGCAATTTACAGGTTGAACAACTACACAAACATGTTCACATCTCCCCTGTGTGATCATGGGTGTCTATATGTAGTGAGGTAAAACTAAACAGTGTGGCATACATCATTTTCCCCCGATCCACTTTGACTAACATCACAACTCTCCACCGCTGGCTTCTCACAGTGTATGTCTCTTAAGAGCCTTTTTGGCAAAAATCAAAAACGCACTGCGCAGCACAGAACAGCACAGCCACTGGTCTTAAAAAGGAAAAGATCCCATCCCACTCCCACTGTGTGACAAGACTGCTATGCCACTGTTCTGCTCTCCAAAAGCCCACACCAACAGCCATAGCAGAACAGCCTCTGCATTGAGCAGCCCAGCTCTAGGCCTGCCCGCCTGCACGACTGACCGCCACTGGCCCCCTTTCTTCTCAGCCATCAAAGGAGCAACAGCAATTGCATTGTGCAATATCTGAAACCATACTCATATGTTAACCATGTAATCCTCTTGAATGCAGTTGCACTAGAGAGCATTAAAATTCCTCCCTCACCAAACGCCCATGCTACAAAAGGCTGTCAGGCAAGTCATTTCTGTGACCTATATATAGTTTGGGCCAAACAAGTGCCAATTATTACAGGATTTGAAAAGGGGGTAGGTTTCTGGAGGTGTGTGTGTGTGTGTGGGGGGTCATGGGTGTGTGTGGGTGAGGGTGTGTGAGGGTGCTGGAGGGTCACCTGGTTTGGGTTTGGAGAGGCATCCTCCCATGGTGGGCCCAGAGTGAAGCCAGGAGGAAGGCCAGAGGAGAAGGTCGGGCTGGGTCAGATGCTCGGGTTGGGCCCCTGGGCCTGGGGGTGTTGGTGTTGGCGCTGGCTGGAGAGCTGGAGGGGTGGTGGTATCAGGGCCTGCAGGTCCAGGTCTGCCATTGCAGGCATCAGTCGCTCCGCATCGCCTGCAGGGGAACAGACAACAGACAAACTGTTGTGACAGCCGAATGGGCCACGCAACGCTGGCCCTCTGCCGAGTGCTCATCTGCACACCAGGGAAAGAGGGAAGCTACAGCTCTCACAGAATTGCTCGCTCATGAAGTGCAACTACCACTAAATGATAATGCAAACAGATCATATACAAATGTAGATAAGATAACAACAGACTTGTTTGTGGATGTGTGTGTGTTTTATTGTGGAGAGTAAATGCAGCGTAGAACATGTTTGTTTTTATTTGAACTCCACTCACACCACTCTGTTTAGGTAAACACCATCAGAGGAAAAAAAGATGTTTACATTCACCCACAGAATGCAACAGCAGTCCTGTCAACAAAGCAGCAGCCAGAGAACTATGACTTTTATCTATTTATTTATTCATTCATCGCTACAATAGTAAAGCCCAGGGGCATGTTAATAACACATTTCTTACTTGTATAGCAACAGCAGAGATCTAGTGTCATGAGTCTTAAATGTTTGTGTTTAAACACTTAGAACAAAAGACCCTTGATTGTGAGCAATCTTCTTCTGTTGTGCATACATAATACAAAAACGTGATGCATCTGACTGTAAATATTGACGCAGTGCTCTTTCCCCTGGGGTGGGATACAACACCTTAGTATGACTGACATTCTGCTGAAACATGTCACAAGGTCAGTATTTCCCAACAGGCAGCCATCGAAATCTACTCTGGACTGGAGTCCGCTCTGACACCCAGAACTGTGCTGGAGATGTGTATCATGGCACCCTTGTGACTTTTTAACCGGCTGATCCATCGTACTGGAAGTGGCAGACCAAAGGTGGCGGTTGGTATATGAATGTGAAAAAAGGAATTATGATGTCAAGCCGATTCGAGTTTCAGTGCGAGTGAAAAGACATGCTCTGCCATGGAGATATTTTCTGCTAATGAATAATGAATGCATAGTACTGAGAGTAGTCTATATGTGCAGAGAGACACCAGGAGAAAGAGCGAGTCAGTTCACACAGAGATCTAACTGAGGATAGCCATTCAAAAAAAATGCAGACCCATTGCAAATTTGTGAAATTAAGCACAGCAATGTAACCCTGTATCTGGATAATCTGCAGCGAATATTAGCCCCTGAAGGCCTCCTCTATACCACACAATGTCTCCCAAATACACCACGCAGGGTCCTAAAAAGGGCTTGTATCAGCATAAGTGTTGCTGGAAATCACACGCTTATAATGACATCGGCTGGGACGACACTGGCAGCCTCGTTGCTCTGTTTCATATCAAGGACTTAATCCCATCAAGTTAGAGCTGCGTCAGGGGGACTGGAGGAGACAGAGCTGACAGGCCGGTGGATTTCAGGGGAGACCTCAGACTCAGCACTGCAACCATTTCAATAGCCTTGACAAGGCTTCTTTTACCACAGTAGAACATTGCCGTTTTCCCCTTTTCCTTGGTGACAACTTTTGAAGTTAGTTAGTTCATCTGGGTCCTCATTTGAACCTCATTTGAATGCCTAAACCCCACAGGCTGCTGATGGTCAAAGAAGTACACATCACAGGGGCTACACAAGGGATGAGGTAGACAGGGGGTGGGCGAGGGGGTAAATAAGGTGTCCTGGTAATGGGACTGAAGAAAGAAATCCACAGTCGTGTGCCAGAATTGTATCCCCTTGTATCCCAATATCTTAGCAACCATTTCCGGGAAGCAATGTGTCAGAGTGACTCAGGGAGTCCTGGACAGACCTAGCAGGCCTGATGTCCTACTGGGTGAAAAATGCCTTTTCACATGTCAGTGTGTATCTGTGTGTGTGTGTGTGTGTGTGTGTGTGTGTGTGTGAGCTATGTTGGTATCGTACTGTAAGTGCCCCTCTTTGTGTTTGCATGTGTTTATGTGTTTGTGTGCATGTATACATCTCTTTGAGTGAGAACAACAATGCTAATAGGCTGTGTTTTTTCCATGCGGCAGCTGAATAGCAGTTACATATTAACATCATTAAGACACCCATTAACTTCCTGACACCAGGCTTCCACAATTCCCCTGAAAAGTTCACCCACGTTACAGAAACGTGGAAAAGAAATCTCCATAGCCATGCTAAGAAACCTTTTAGTGGCTGCTAAGGTATTTCGCATCAGAATGCCACTGCTCTGATATTTCATGACAGACACGAATGGGAACGAACAAAATGGAACCAAACACTGACAGTCCAGTAGGTGTACCACATTAAGTGCAAGTGTTTGATTTGTCAGGCAACTTCTTTTGGCTAAGACAGGACACAAAAGGTCCATTAATATTCTGATCACACCAGAGTTCTCCTGAAGTGAAAGAGAAGAGAAAAAAGAGAGAGAGAGAGAGAGAGAGAGAGAGAGAGAGAGAGAGAGAGAGAGAAACACAAGAACCGGGCTCAATGAAGGAGTGGTCAACAATGTGCTCTTGGACTAAACAAAACCATGAAGAATCCTGCCCCATCTGTCAAATTAGGCGCTCTCTGTGCTGCTGGTCATGTCTAATGCTCTTCTCACTGGTCACCTTCTGGACACATGTTAACATCTAACAAGCATACTGCTAGTTATTATTTTGCCATTGAAATCAAAATCATTTTATTTCTGAAAAAATGTATCTTACACTTTCTGACCAAATAGTGCATCATTTGTATAAACAGCCCAACAAGGTTGAGTGTATTTGATGGAATAATAAATAAAATAGAATGCATTCCGACATGTTCCAACAAACATTAGAACAAAAAAGACTCTACCCTTGGCAAAAAGAAGGGCATCCCAGTCTTTCGTGCACAATTCATAACATCTCCATAGCAACTGCAGCTCTGTGCCTGCATCCTTTTCCTGCTGCGCTAAGGTCTGATTTACCTTATTGGGTACAATGAAACATTACAGTAGCTACAAGGCTCTAGTGTCACTGAAAAATGTACAATAGAAGCACCGTGAGCCTTCTATTCCCTCGATAGTACCACTTTTAATCATTACACTTTTCACTGAATACCATATTGGATGGTCTTCCTGGGGTGCTAGCAAGCTAAAGATATTTTACTCCAACTCAAAGTAGGCTAAGCAGATTTAGTCTTCACAACATACCAACACACAAACACCAGGCTAACCCCTACCCCCAGACTCTCCCTGTTGGGCCCGTCCCCAAGCTGGGCTAATACCCTTTCAAGCAAACAAGCCGTCAGCCTCGCTAACTTTCCCGCAAATGTACTGCAGTTTACCGGAATGTACACTGAGGAATTAACCATGAATGTGAAGCAGACTGATGTGGTCTCTGGATTTGAAACTGAGTGGTAGGTAGGAAACAGAGCTCAATGGCTGCTGAGGGGGATAAGAGGCAAAGCAAGTGTTCAGACAACACCTGGCATTGGTCAAAAACAGGATAAGAAGAAGACGCAGTGTGAGGTCTTTTCAAGGATTAACAGTGAATGTTTTACATTTGGAGCTGTTACAAATTCCAGGCTAATTTAGGTAGATATGCACAAACAACCTCCCTATGACCTAATCTATATAATGTGCTGATGTACGTAGGGAAGCCCACATATCTCCTTTCCTCATCCCATTTCTGTGTGACAAGTAGAGGAGCAAAATGTCATTACACTCAGAGCAGAGCCGAAGCACTGTGTCATATGAGACAAGGACCAAAAGAGAATTGCAGCCTCATCTTTGTACTGTATAAGCATGGACTTTGGACCCAGGAAACAAGTGGCTATGCACAGGTTAGTGCTTTGTTGAACAGCAGATAGAGATAATGACATGCTTGGTAATTGGGACATGCTAAGGATTGTTGCTAAACACGTGCAGAGGTCAAGATAAGGGTGGCTAACAGAGCTACTAAGAGATAACTGACCAAAGCTGCCCTCTTTCAGCAATGTCTGCTGTATGGTACACGTAGAAACAGATATCACACAAAGGTGGGGGGGGGGGTTGGGGTTACCTGAATGGCACACAATGATCTATGCCCTAAGGGAGAAGCAAATCCCAAAGCCTCAATGGTTCCAACCACTGAACTGTGTTAGCGTAATGTGTTGGCCTATCTCGATCTTCCGACACCTGAACGAGACGCTGGTTAAATATTAGGCCAACTGCTTTGATCCAGATGTGATAAGGGGAGACATTCCCAAGAGGTAAATGCTCTACACTCACCCTCACCCCCCACACAATTCATCCCCTATTGTCACCCAACCTAAAGCCACGCCCCCCCTGTTGTGTCCCCCACGTCTTCTTAACTGCATCTCTTTCTTCATGTTTGTTGAATTGTCATCCCATAACTGTTTGCACAACATGTGGTTTACCCCGAGGTACTGACTCCAGCAGTACACCTCTCTTGTTGTCAAACCTCCACAACTCTCAGATATTTCTTGGCAGAGTGTCGTATGAAGGGAACTGCTTAAGGCTGTGTTCACATTGTTTTCTTGAAAAGTTGACCAGGGCTTTTATTTTTTAAGTTCACTAAAACTGCTGGCAGTATCTTTTCCAAAAAGCAGCTGTGGATGTCCCTTTATTGCTGTGCCAACATAATCTATAGAGGTAGCTAATTGTTCATATTATTGAGCAATTATTGTTCATATTATTGAGCAATTATTGTTCAATTATTTCACTCAGAAATTCATACTTTAGCCAAACACACAGAGGATTTTGAATAGGCAAAGTGAAAAATCATACCAGGTTGTAATTCACAGCATGGAAAGAGGCTTTGGACTGACTTGTTTTTATATTGTCAGCCTTCCATTGCAAATGCACAATAAACATTGGATTACAGCTAATCAGATTTCCGCACTATACACTCCAGAATAGAAAGAAACAATTTGGCCTGGTTATTGTACTAGGGTTACTTGTCTACATGTCTACATGCTTGGTTGCATGTTCTCCCAAAGTAATGCCAGACTGCAGAGGACCTCTCATTGTTTTAGTTTCACTAAGCCACAATCCCCAACATTCCCAACTTCACATGATCAGTGAATACATTAGGTCTCAAATGTGAACTTGCGTCAATCACACTTTTACACCATAACCTCACTTAACCTAACTAAGAACTGTGCATAGGTGAGGAACCATTATTGTCAGCTTCAGATCAGCAGCTCTGAGAGGGGAATTTCATTTCTGAAGGGAATGGATGGAGTCACAAGCTGTTTTTCCATCGTGCTAAGGGCACTAAAGTTCATGTGGTTGAGCTTGTTATTGAATTCACTGGCTAATTGGTGGTGGAGTCGTGGGTACGGGAGGCCACAAGCAAGTGTGGTGATCCATCTATATATTAAACGACTACGAAGATCATATATGGTTAACACCTAAGACCAGTGAGCATACACCATGACCTCAAAGTAAAGAGAGAACAGCAAATCACAATCATCATCTGCTTGCATTGTGCTGTGTATTTTAAGAAAAAATGTCCAACACTACAAAATTGCTTCTAATGCAGTGTATTTCAAGCCATGTAGACATTGTTGCTGTAGTCCACTGGTAACTGCTGGCAATGCCTAGAGGCATCCAGATCAGTGCCACACACATAAATTATCAAGCTTAACTCACAACATTTACAATCAACAGGAGCAAGTATGAGCGGCAAATGAATGACATCATGTCAGGTAATGACTCTGACCTCTATTAGTCAATAATAGAAAGAGTGTGGATTCATTGCTTGCCCATTCTGATGAAGATGGATAGCACTGTTTTCCTTGTTCTATGTACACCTATTTAAACCTTTCAATTGCAAATGGCAAAACCTTCTCTCTCTCTCTCTCTGTGTGTGTGTGTGTTTGCATACATGTGTTCAATGCAAAAAAGTTTTTTTTTTTTTTGTTTGTTAAAATGCAGTTTTGTTAATTTGTAAGTAAATGTATGAAAACAAAGCAATTTGTGTCATTTGTCTTGATATGTCCCATTAACTTTATTCTAAATGTCACTTCCCAACTCAGCTATGTACCAAGGCAACTTCCTTGACAGACCAGTGTGGGATGTCTAACACCGCATACCACAGACACAGCAATTACAGCTCCTGACAACTCAACTAAACACCACCCAGCAAGTTTATGAGCAAGCATTTTAAATTATTCATCATCATAATCCCCTCCACACCAAAAGAAACTGAAAGAAGAGAGAGAGAGAAAGAGAGAGAAGGGAGAGAGAAGAGAGAGGTACTCACCCGAAGCCTGTCTGAAGCAGGTGCACTGAGGTGCTGTTACAGTCCCCGGTGTTTAGCCAACCCTGCAGAGTGCGCTAACATACTAGCACAGATCCCCCCTCAAGAAACAATCCCTGCCCCCGGCAGAACTGGCTCCTTCCCACAGACTACTCCCACGACCCACGTCTTCCTCCTGCTCTCTGTGTTCTTCCTCTTTCTCACTCACTCTTTTTTCCTCCTTTCCCTCCCCTGTCTGTTTCTCCCTGACTGCAGCGGATGCAGTAGTTCCACACACGGGGCTGAGTCCCAGTGAGAAAGCTCCTCAGTGCAGCGCACAGCACAGCAGCAGCAGCAAGCAGCACTCAGTGGCAATACTGTAAGCTCCCTCTTCCTCTCTCTCTCTATCCCTCTCTCTCTCTCTCTCCTCCACTCTCTCTGCCTCCCGCTATCGTAGGCTGCCAATGCAGCACCAGGGATCCTTGCCAGTTTCTCAGCTGTATGCAGTATTGATGGAGTTGCTTAGGGGATGCTAACACAGCATGAATTCACAGAGCGCCCCACTTTCCCCTCCCCTCTCCTTTCTCTCTCTCTCTCTTTATCTTTCTCTCACCTCTCTCCCTGTTTCCCCCCACACACACACACACAAACGCAACTCCTTCACTTTTTTTTCTCACAGTTTAGATCTCACATTGTTTCTACACTACTTTTATCCCCCTCTCCCTTTCTCCGAGTTTGTTTCAATCCCTGAAAAGCAGTGCTGTACCCCTTCGTTTTCTCAGCTGTCTGTGTGTGTCACCCTAAATGAGTGTCTTGTCCCATCCTGCGGTCTGATCACCCACAAGTCTGTTGGTCAGTAAGCAGTCTGCCCACAGTAACCGGTCCTCAGGTTTGACCTCAGAGAGTCCAGTGAGCTGATACACTGACTAGCTTAATATTCAGATCACTGACTCTCAGAGAGGTCAGTGATCAACCAACCAACCAACCAAGGTCTGGTTTCACTTTTCATATGCATGTCATGCTCAATCAATGGTGATGAGATTGAGACTGTAATTTGGATCAATTAAATCACATTGTCATTCACTGCCACAGCAGCAGGGTCATGTGAAACACTCTGCATGAATGCCTAAAAGGTGAATATTTTTTATAGTGAAACAATATATATATAATATATAATATATATATGCAGATGCAGAGTGTTTTTTGTTTAGCACTGTCACTTTTTTACAATTTAATCTTAAGACCCAGTGGTTGTCACAGTGATCATCATATCATCTAGTCCCCTGTACAGTCAAGGCACCTCTGAGATGTGCTTCTCTTTCCCAATGACTCTATCAGGTTAGAGTGGGGAGCATGAGCTGACTGCAAACACCTAGCCTACTGCACTACAAGCAAAGATTACAAACAAATCCCTACAAAAATGTGTTGCCATTTTTTTTCTCTGCTGCAGCTAAGTCTGCATACAGTACTCACTGGGCCCTCTGCTGGTTGTCAAAGGAAATGCAGATAAAAGATAAAATAAAGTCACCGAGATCCTTGTAGCATAGAGGAGCAAGCTATAACTGATGATCTCACTTTCAGAGGAACACATTTCATATAATGCCACATCTATACAGCCCCTTCATATTTTTCAGATTAATTAAAAGGTCAGTTTTGACTGAATAATTTATTGAGAGTAACAGCTTTGCTAAATTTCAGTCAACACCCTGCAGTGTTGTTTTCTCTCCTGTAGGACCCCCCCAGAATAGAGTCAATATCTGATATTAACACTTAGCTCTACTCTCAGGAAATGTGTTAAACATTAATGAGGCAGATAGGCTGTTTGTCATTTCAAGATCAATACTGGGATGCTGAAAGAGAATAATCTCACTACTTCATGGAATGAAGCAGATTCTGTGCTTCAATTTCTCGCAGGGGCACCTCATTACCCAAAAGGCAAAACCTGAAACATAGAGGCAATTAGTTAAGTGTGCTTGCAAAGCAGCACACTTATTGTTCTTCTTAAGTTTTATTAAGTGTGCTTGCTGAAAGCAGCACACTTATTAGGGGTCCAAGCAGAGTAGCTGCAGGACCCCTATTGTTTCTGTACCGTTCATTTTTTGTACCGTTCATTTTTTGCCAAAATTCTGTAAAAGTCATACTGCAGTCTAAACCGTAACTCCAAAACTCTTGAAATTTTCAGGTATGGTTACCAGTACCCCCCTCTACCCATAACCCAAAATTTGGGGTACTGCACCCAAAGGTGGCGCTATTGGAAAAAAAAGTTAATTATGCTTATTTCTCCTTACCAGATTGACCTAGACTCAAAATTCTTTCATAATATTACCAGTACCCCCCACTACCCATAACCCAAAATTTGAGGTACTGCACCCAAAGGTGGCGCTCTTGTCAAAAACGCTTATTTCTCCTTACCAGATTGACCTAGACTCAAAATTGTTTCATCATATTAATCTCTACATTCAGATGCATCTTTTTCACCCTGGTCTTATGCTCTAAAAATGTTTACTTTTGCCACAATTTCAGAGAAAAGCCAAACATCATAAAATTTCACAGGCTTCAAAAATTATTAAATCTTCACCAAAATTCTCACAGACAATGTTTAGACAAAGCCTCACAAAAGTTATCAAAATAATTTGGATTTATTATAATTTGGAGATATAGGCCAATAAAGTTCGACCACTCAGCCCATTTATCCTATATCACCTATATTCTTATATGAGTAATTTTTTTTCTTGGATAACAACCATACAACCATCATTAGGTCGATACCATTAACAGTACACATTTTCAGATCTGTACTCTTTTTTATAAAGCCCTTAATTCTATTGTCAAATGTATGCTAGGAATTTTCTTGATGGTGTGTTTGCCTACACACATTTTCACCATGTGAATGTGACTACCCAATATTTAGGATCGTCAGTGGCTCAGTGGGATAATGCCTAGTGCTGGTGTTTGTTAGGTTGAGAGTTCAAATCCCTATTACAGCTTTAGGAGCAATGTGCATATGCTATTGGTCATTTAAGATTCACACCATTGAACAGCACCTGAATGACATCAGCCAATCAACATTCACACTCATCAGTTGCCAAGAATCAGAATGCCGGGACTCTCTGTTACATTTAGGGGAACTTCTTTGTTTACTATTTTTCCTTCATCATTAAGTCTATCATATTTATATGTCATCCATTAGCGTTCTTCTCTACAAATGTCTAATTGCCCCAGAATTTCAAAAAGTTTTCAGGTGTACTCTTTTAGGAAAGCCCTTCATTTTATTGTAAAAATGCATGCTTGGAGTTTTTCTTGTTGTGTGTTTACCAATACACATTTCCACCATGTGAATGTGACTGGCCAACAGGTAGGATTGACCCAGGTAGGAATACCCCATACTGTTAAGCAACTGAAATCCTATATCGGGGAGTAGTGGGACAACATTTCATTATCAAAACTGTAGCAAATGGTCTCCTCAGTTCCTAAACATTTACAGAATTGTGTTAAATAAGAGGTGAAGCAGCACGGTGGTAAACATGCTCCCGTCCCAACTTTTTTTGAAACATGTTGCTGGCATCAAATACAAAATTAACATATACTTTCCATGAAATAGTCCAAATTCTCATTTTCAACATTTGATATGTTGTCTATGTCCTTTTTGCTACTAAATTTAGGTTTACGAGACTTAACGAGTATATTATGACATTCTGTTTTTATTTGCATTTTACACAATGTCCCAACTTTTTCTGTTTTGGGGTTGTATATTTTTTTCACTGCATAAAACACTGTCCTGTGGTTTATACACAATGTGACTAATACACAGGAAATTACTGTACATTTACACTCAGATAGAACAGGCATTGCTGCATTAAAAAAGAAAAAAGAAAACGTATCCCAAAGTATTTTAAAATTCAGAATGACTTCATTTTAATGGGTGTGCAAGTAGAACATAACACTCAATGTGACACTCAGGACATAAATCTAGATTAGAGCCAGAGGAGGGAGAAAATAATCTCATATAGGCAGATGATTGTGCAGAGAGATCATCATGCTGATCGCTCCCAAATTTGCAATTGACGCAGATTTCCTAGGAGTGACTCTGAAATAACTCAACGCTCAGCACGCTTCAAATTACACTGTTAAAAGGTCAGATGAAAATTACCTGTGTGTGCCCATTCAACAGTGGTAAAACTACAGATTTGCCATAAAATTGAATTTTGTGGGGGGTTTTTTACATTCAAACATTGCATTTTTTCTTGGCACTTAAACACTGAAAGCTAGATAGACTCAGAGGTGACCTTTCCAAGTCTCCTGCAACTGACCTTGGCAACTGACCATCTTAAAGCTCTGATAGTTATCACGCCCGGCTCTTCAACAGCAGAGAATAAAGCTATAGGACCTCTGTCTTTAGGTAGTGCTGTGACCTTGGGGTGTCCTTGAAGAAGTTTAAATCTTTAGCCTGGTGGGCCTCATAATCCCCCATACACACAGCCACGAACAAGAAAGAGCCACCGACCACCAGAAGGAGTCCCGCAATCCACCCGGAAAACATGGCCTCTCCAAACTCCCAGCGTGGCACCACATCGGGAATCCTCTCGTCCCAGAACTCCACCACAGTCACGTAGGCCACCAGGGAAACTGGCGCCAGGGTGGTCAGACCCGACACCCAGGAGAGGACGCCTCCTGCGATGAGTAGCCCCCTCTTCAGCCGCCGCCGTTGCCCGACGCCGTCGACCACCCCCTCTAGCCCAAAGAACGCCACCAGCACCCCGAGCAGCCCAGTCCCCACGGAGATGAACATGAGCACCCGCGACGCCAGCTTGTCGGCGGTCAGCGCCAGCGTGGACTCATAGGCCTTGCAGTGCAGGCCCACCTCCTCGGTGAAGATGCACAGGTGCCACAGCCCTTCGTACCAGTTCTCCATCTCATTCAGGTCCGAGTTCATCGTCGTCCACAGGGGCAGGAAGAACGTGACGAACGACGTCACCAGGCCCCCGAAAGACACAAAGAGGGACACCCTCTCCACGAGCTTGGTGGTTAGAAACACCATCCTTTCCTCTACACCTCTCTCGTCTTAGTCTCTCTCTCTCCACAGTGGCCTCTCTCTTCTCTCTCCGTCCCAACAGGAGTTAACATGGCCCCCCAAATGGTCCCTCCCTTCTACATGTCTGTTGCCTTAGCCCGTCCCAGCTTGGCCCTCCTCGTACCAACTTTTAATAAAGATGCACTTGATAGCCGCCACATAATCCAAGGCCCTGGAGGCATTTCAACAGGCGTTCGGTTTTTGTCTCACCGATAAATATCATCAGGGGCAAACAATGGGCACCCTTTTGGACATGAAAGTGGATATATCCAGCGCTGAGCTGACCTGTGTGTGCACGCTGAGTCTCCAAGGAGGGAAATACGAGTACGCTGGGCTTGAAGGGGCAAACTCCAAAAAAAAAAAGGGGAGAGCAAGGTGGAGAAAAGACTACAAAGTCCTTCAAAGCGTCTTTCAAAAGAGCTTTGCTCTTTCTTTTTGAGCAGGTGCCATTGTCCTCTTCTTTAGTGCTTTTCGAAGCATACGGACGACCCAAGAGACTGGCCTGTGGGAAGCCTGGTCCCCAATGTCTCCCTCCATTCATTTCAGAAGGGATCTGCAGAAAGCCTATTGGCTTGCCAGTAGGCTCAGGTGTCGCATCCATCTGAATGGCAGCTTGTGCTTCAACAGCACTAGGCCCCCACAAAACCTTTGACACTTGGCCAGCTACTCTGTCTGCCTCAGTGAATGGTGGTTTGATTTCCCCCTTGACTCCCCATCGTTCATTCTCCATTACAAGTACATCCATTATTTATAAGATTACAAATAGAGCTAACAAAAGGGAAGAAGATGGGAGCTTTTGCACTCCCCCGACTAGATGCTCTCTACCTCAACAAATGCACACTTTAATCACAGTGAAAATATGCATCTGGGACTCCAGAGCACTCTGCCCTGGTTCCAAGGCATGTCCCAATTACAACAAAAGTGGCTAGTAAGAAATCATTTGAACAAATGATTCTCTCTTTTTTTGCATTGCTTTGCACAATTTTACCAACAAATCTTAAGACTAAAACAACTTCTGAATCTAAAGAACAGACATGAATGATGCATTGTATAGTTTGAAGCAAAATGTGCATTAAGTGAGGTGCTTCAGCACACATTTCCATTACCTTCATCACCATGACTTATCACTCAGGTGAACTGAAAGCCACATTGTGCTGCATTATCTCTCCCATATCGAAGTTAACTCAACCTGTGGACAGATAGGTGTAATTTACGCAGGTAAAGGCCAAGGATTAACAACTGAAGCTTAAAGGTCTCCTTCAATTTAGAGGCTAAAATCAGCCCCCACAGCTCTCTTTGCAACCTCCATAGACACACACACACACACACACACACACACACACACACACACACACACACACATACACACGCCATCCTTCAGTTACACACACACACAAGCACACACACACACATGCCATCCTCCAGTTACACACACACACACACACACACACACACAATCCTTCAATTATACACTGTCATTGTTTAACCTTATAGAAAAATCCGTTGCTATTTTTGGTGTGCTAGTCGAGACTAGTAGAGATGAAGATGACAATGTAGAGAGTGTAGTCAGGAAAGAAAGCCATTCCCCATTCTCAGCTGTGAAAATAGGTCACATGGTCATAATGCACCAAAACAGACACCTTGTAATTGATCTTTGTATCTTAAGAGGTCAGTCTCTACATCAGCCACACAAGACCTCTGCATCCTGTGGCCTCAGTATTGGTGGGAAGCTGTGACATGAGTGTTTCATACCCTTTTGCCTCTGAGAGAGAAGAGTAGGCTCCCTGTGTGGTCAGGGTCCAGTTGCAGCCCTGGCTGGAGTGTCCATCTCAGGCAGAATAAGGGCCATTGTGCTGGAGGCCAAAGTCAAGCACCTTTTCATCTCTTAGGTTTCACCACAGGGAGGGAGGTCATGTGATGGTGGACACTGGACAGCCTAGGTGACGTAAAAGAAAGAGTGAGACTGCAAAGGAGTGATGGAACTTTTGAAAGCAGATTGATTCAAATAAGCATCCCTGAATGACTTTCTCTGGAACTACCCCTCATTTGATGAAGTAAACATTGCGACAAGCTTAATAAAGAGCTTCCATAAGTGAGAAAATGCCATAAAAAAAACATTTCATGGACATTGCTGGCAGAAATTTAAAACAATCCATACCACACATATGGTGAAGAAGTCAGAAGCAAGTCGAGTGACGGTGACAGTAATGGTTTATTAAGGCATTGAGCACGCATATATCATATACTGTACACAGTTCTGTAACATGAACAATAATGGAGCCAATTTTACTACAAAACAAATAAACGGTAGCAAAGCTGTACATTGGTTTATAAGCCGTCAACACACATTTACATTTACTGTGTATTCACAGGTTAAATTTACATGTTAAAAAAAATCCAACTTCAGGATACTTTTGCCTTTAGATATCTGACATTACAGAGCAAGACAAAGTGTAAAAGTGTACTGTAGCATGACACCAAAACATAAAAGTTTATATCAATGAGAGACTTGTACATGGATTCAAATAAATACACTATATGGCATAGCTACTAGGTAATATTCAGCTTTTCTGAAAATAAAGCATATGAACCATGACTTTTCCATAACAAATACAGTACATCATTTTTGCTTTTGGAAAGTAAAACAGCCTCTTAACGGTGGAGTGACGCTAAAGGCACTAAGTGCTCTCTGAGCATATCACTGAGTATTGTATGCATCCAAATGCCTTTTCTTTCCCAGTCTTTCTTCACCATACTTAACGTTATTGACAAATAAAAATGCACAAGGAACACTGAAATACAATGCATACTGTAGTAAGCATGGACGTATTGAGAAGCACTCTTTACGTGATGTCCTTAGTACTACACCACAGGTCCTGAAGCTTTCTTTACAACAACCACCTGCGATTTCACAGAATCCCATTCTAGCCTTTAATTACAGTTATGGTAGATAACACTTGAAAAGCCTGAAAGTGAACAAATATAAGGAAATGTCGGAAATGTCTCTTTACAGAGTTTTACCACCGGGGGGCGTCAGCTCTGCCTGGTCTACCCGTCCTCAGTGCTGCCCAGTGAGTGGGACGGTGGCTGCTCCGCTCTCCCACAGCCTCCACCGCCTCCACGCGCTTTTGGTTCTCACCAGGCTCACATATCTCTGTCAAGAGCACCAGCCGACAGGCAGCCTCTGTTATGACACGAGCCAGCAGGTGGCGCTTGAGGAGCAGAAACGAAAACACACATGCCAAAGAGGAGGAGGAAACAAAGGGCTCTTAAGAACATTGTAGCGTTAAAAAAAAAAAAAAAGTTGGCTAATGGGATGGAGTAGCGAGGAAGGAGCGGGATCCGTGTCTAAATGTCGGAGCTCATCTCGGCACACTGTTTGTCCGATATGTGGGAGGCCAGCGAGTCGATGATGTCCAGCAGCAGGACCTGACTCAGAGAGCGCAGGTTGGGCAGCTTAGACACCTGCCAGAGAAAGGGAGAGGAGGCAAAGGAACAAACACAACAACAGAATGGAGGTCAGAAACGAGGCACAAAACAAGCCCAAGACAAAAATCATGCAGGGAGAAGAACTCATACTTTAAATAAATCAAAAAAAGAGGAATTGCCTTCCGAAGCTTTCTACTCAAAAGTAATGATAGTGCAAAGATCAATGAGTGCACATGACCAATCTCTGCTCACTGGAGAAGTCATGGGCTAAACTAAATCCCTAATGGGCAAATTAAGTCTCCAGTGGTTATTCAAACAGCACAGGCCGGATGGGATGTTCCTTTGGCACACGGCCAAGAAACCGCACGCCTTGGGGTTAAGCCTCTCCTCTCCTCTGGTCTTCAGTGAGCATGCTCTGTGCTGTGGGTCAGTGATATGCAGCTCAGCCTTCCGGTGTGAGCCAGCAGACGCCCAGCGCTCCGGACAACAGCGTACCCACCTTGATGAACTGATGGACAATGATGTGCAGGCAGTGCTTCTTCATGTCCAGCGCCTGAGTCTTATCGGCAGCCTCCAGGATCTGGACCCCCCCCCAGACACAAGCACAAGGACAAGATGTGAACATGTGATCTGTACGAATTAGGCAAATCTCTACTCTTCTCTACAAGGACTACTGAGAAGTACATATCATTCATTTAAGAGTCTTTCACACTAAAAAAAGGTCCACTAAAAAAAATGTTTATATTTATGTTTATGGTATTTGGCAGATACTTGTCCAAAGCGACTCATTGTATATAAACACTACTTTATTAGTTTAAAAAACGTCGAGAAGCCTACATTAAGCGTAATAATAACAATATCAATAATAATATCATAAACAAAATGTGATTAATAACATTAACAAGCTTAATTAAGAAGATTCTCAACAGGAATGAGGGAGGAAGCGATGGGGTGTGTTCAAGAGGCGGACTGGTGCCAGTTGAGTGGAACAGAACTCTGACCTGTAGCACGTTCTCCACCGTGACGTTCATTTCCAGGTTCTGCTTGCAGTAGGCCTGCAGTCTGTTGTTGGAGAACCCATAGTAATATGGTGCTGCAAACAGGTAGCTGTACTCAAGTTAAGGGTGCACTCTTCCAGTACAGTGACATTGTATAGTTAGAATGCATGTGATGTGTATTGACACTACTTATACACACATACAAACAAACAAAATAAAAATAAAAAACAGCAACATATGAACAATGACATAAGCAAGTTGTTTTCTAGACAACAGAAAACTACACAAAACCTACAACTACCCTGCTGGTATCTAAACTGAACAGTGAACTGCATGATGGGATACAGCGAGTCTTCGGGTGGCATGTTGACGTCTCCGTAGTAGATGTAACGCAGCATGGACTCAAAGGCCTGCTTGCTGGGAACCATCTCCCCGATAGAGATGTTCACTTGGCCATCCTCAGGCATGAAGGAGCGGAACATGGCCTCAAAGTAGCTGTCGAAAAATCCATTCAATCCATCACTCAATACAGCAAAGAACAAATACAATCTTCTTAGACCCAAAACAAATATGGGGGTGAGATCCATTTCATACATTCATTGCTTTTTTCTATTTTTGTGAGTGAACACAGAATTAAAATTGAAACTACTTTTTATAGCTAAAACACAACTTAGGTGTTTGACACATAGCTGGGTGCTACCTGGAGCGAGCCGCAAGAATGGCTTTGTGCGCTGGACGCGGATGCCCGTCCAAGAGCAGGATGATGTCACAGAAGTCTCGTCCAGCTCCTTCCAGATAGGCTTTCATGTCCTGCACGAGGGATGTGCCTGAGCCAGACAAAACAGCACAGCATTCAGTGGTCATCACTAGATTATACACAAACATTATAGGTGGGTTTCTCATACACAGATTAAAGGAGTAATTCAGCGATTTTTCATTTAGTTCTCAGTTTCTCAAGGTCATCGAGTAGTGCCGGTACGAAAAAAACCGTAAACAATCAGTTTTACCAAGCTCGAGTGAGTTGCTGCAGACAACAGTTTTCAAGGGCTTTCAGGCAGCTATGGTGCTAGCCTCCATGTTCATGCCCCCAGAGTATAGTGCTGTAGCTGCATGGCTGCTTTAGTTGGCTGTAGCAACTCGAGCTAGGTAAAATCGATTGTTTTCAGGGTTTTCTCGTACCGACACTCGGTGAGCTCGAGAAACAAGATCCGTGTGAAAAATTGCTCCATTAAGCCTAGTCCCTTGAGTTAAAGAGAACTTCAATAGAGATATCTACTGAAAGACAAATAAAACATTTCTAGTTGAGGACAAAGCTTAATCTATGTACAGCAGGGATTTTCAACTGATTGTGACCCATGAACCACCATTCAAACTAAACAGGAACCTGAGGACCATGGTTGTAAGGTTTGAGGAAAAAACATAGTGATTCCAACATTCAAAGTATATAATTGAAAACACTTGCAATACCTTTATGGACCACCAGTGGGCCTTCATTACCTATATCCACAGGCTGGTCTGAGTAGATTCTGGGAGGTGGCTGCTGTTTCCTGCGCACAATTTCCACTATGAGCGGAGTGGACAAATGTTCAAACTCTTTGGTCATGATGACCTGGTTAAAGTGTGACTCCTTCACCACAAAATTAAGGCAGTGCTCCTGGATAAAGGAATAAAAAGGAAGCGATGGAGAAAAGGGGGGTAAGAGGAAAGAGATAGAGAGAAAGAAAGAGAGGGTAAAAAAACAAGAAAATGACAAATGAGCAGCCATGTTCCAGTCAGCAGTTCTATTTTAAATATGTGCTGGGTTGTTCCCCTGCTGTTCTGGCCCTACCTTGAGCTGGTCCAGCTGCAGCTTGTTAGCGTTCTCGCACACGCTCAGGACGTTCTGCAGATCCACCGAGGCCTCGATGTACTGTACACACAGCTGCTCCAGCCGGGAAAGCTTAAAGCTCAGGGCCAGTTTGTACACGTCCATTATCAATAGCACGTCCTGCACATGACCTGTGAGCAGACGAGGGAGGCAAACACAACAAGACATTTACATTATGTATTTAGCAGACGCTTTTATCCAAATTAGATTACAAGGGCCACTGTCCCCAGAGCAACTCGTGGTTAACTTGCTGTCCCCCCTCAGTTCTGTGATTGGTTCCTTCTGCGGCTGTCCAAATATACAAAGCTGACCAATGGGCATTTAGAAATATTATATGACAGAACATGAGCCCTGCGGTGAGCCTGACCTCTGCGTGGATACTGGATCTTGTCCGTGTACAGGAACTGCATGAGCACCTCAAACGGCTGGGCCTCGGCCTCGCGGATGCAGACCTCCAGCAGCGGTGGAGACCCAGAGGCGCGGGTGGTGCAGCTGGTAATGGTGCTGCTGCTGCTGGAGGTGCTGCTGGCTGGACTGGCCTTCTGGACACCACCACCACCTGCTGCTGCTGCTGCTGCCGCCTCCTCTCCTTCCTCAGCAACCTCCTGCTTGCATTTCTACACAACAGCAGGACACAGCAATATGGCCATGAGTACTATTGAACATAGTGGTGAAAGGTATATTAAAAGAAAAGACTTGATTCGCCAAAGCACTATTCAGTTGCTCAGTTGCAATTCACTTGCTGGTGTACAGTATGTATGTGTACTTATTATCCGGCTCTTCACAATGCAAGTAGAACGCTCCATTGATTTGAATGGGATTTTCTACCGGTCATTATTTTTGTCTAAGGACCTCCAAATAATGACCGCTGTCAATGGCAATGAATTTTCATTCAAAAGTGAAGGCAGATGGTTGATCAACTGTGTTCTAAAGAACTGTCGGGACTTATTTTCCCAATAATGACCGGCGTTCTATACATTATCCCTTACATGTACATAGCATAGGGTGACAGTGAATCTAAACTTGACACTGAGAACCTAGAATATGAGAGTTCAGTTTTTCAGTCCTGTCCCTCCTTGTCAAAGGGTTTTGAGCTTTATTTTGTCACACACGCACGCACGCACAAACACACACACACCTGTTTCTGACGATCCCTTGCTTGAAGGATTTTCTTCTTCAGCCACTGGCACCGTGCTGTCACTATGGCAATGTGACCCCAAACTTTCTCCTCTCTCTGCAGTCAGGAGAACAAGATCAAAAGGCAGTCATTAGTAAGGCTTTGAGCAGGCTCTTTCAACATCACCTGAGCAGTACTGTAAGCCTGGAACTCACCTCTCCCAAGATGAACTCCACATCACAAAACTGACGATTCTCCCACAGTTTGCCGTAGTCTTCATGGAGGGTGCATTTGGGGTAGCACGAGAACTGCAAAGGAGAGTAAATGAATGACACCAAAGGAGACTGACACCACCACAGTCTGGACAAGCAGTGATTCATGATTATCAACATATTGCTACATTATATAACTTTTCATTTTAAGATTCTTTCAATTCTAAGGAGCCAACCTGGAATCTGTACATCTCTCCGCTGCGCACATTGTTGTCTACTGTCCCTCCAAAAATGTACATGGCATCGTGGATAACAGCTGCTGCATGGAAGAGCCTGCCACTCGGCATCTGTGAGACCAAAGGAAGATTGGCATTTTTACAGATGGTTGTTTGCTTCTGAGAGACCACGGAATGAGAGAATGAGATTTAAAGGCTCCTCTGCAAATGCTCTTCAGTGCAACGAGCCCCTTTCTGTCTACAACAGGGTTTCTAAAATAGCTCTGGAAAGCACCCACTCAGAGCCAATTTTCTCAGAGTGTGGCGTCACCTCCTCAGTGCTTTCTCAGCACCCTTCAAAAGTGCACTTGAGAGTATCCACGTTACCGCACCTCGCTATCAGTGCTGGGCTGGATGACCTCCCATGTCTGCGAGTCCACGTCGTAGCAGTGCAGCTCGTTGGGCAGGGTGTTGTCCGCCGCCCCTCCAAACACGTACAAGTGGCGGTCGAAGGCCACCATGGTGTGGCCGTAGCGCCTCTGCGGGGGAGGAGGGGAGCCCCGGAGCAAGTGCTCAGTAGGAATGCGAGTCCATCTGCACAAGTGGGACATGATTGATTGATTGATTGATTGATTGATTGAATGAATGAATGAATGAATGAATGAATGAATGAATGAATGAATGAATGAATGAATGAATGAATGAAAATCCATAACAATGAATGAATGAATGAATGAAAATGTGTATGTATGTGTATACCAGTGGGACATAGAAAGTAGGAGGCACAGTGAATACAAAGTCATGCCATATCCTTGTCTCACTTACATGTGACCATTGAACTCAAACTGGAAGAGGTTGTTGGTGATCTTGGCTCCACTCTGTCCTGAGAAGACAAACATCTTGTCTTGGCACACAGCCACGGGGAAGTTACAGCAGGAGGGGGGGATCTCTCCACTCTGTTCAATCTGTCAACACAGCAGCAGAACTGCATCAGTTGCAGGAGAACGCAAGTAACATCTAAAACCTGACTGACCTGAATGTTTATCCAGAGGGGTAAACTCAGAGTAAAGTGGCACAATAATGCACATAACTTATTAGCATTAGCAGACGCTACAAACCAAAGGAACCAAAGAAACACTCACCTCTACCCAGCAAGCCTGATCTCGGTCTTGCAGACCAATAGTCCACATATCATTCAATCTGTATTAAGAAAAGAAAAGGCAAAAAGGTGTTATTTCCCATGTATTACAGCTGCTTTATTTTCAAGGTGTATGGAAGCACCATGTACATGCATATACAGTATGTACAATAAGTGAGCGCTCTCACTCACCTGGCGTTGCCATCATATCCAGCAAAAATCCAGAGTTTGTCATTATACACTGTAGCACCATGCGCTGACCTCGCGACCAATCTGATTTAAAAAAAAGTAAGAATGAAGTCAAATCAAAACATTAATTTGATGCTGCTAAGCCCCTCGCTCCAAGCCTGGATGACTGCAAATACAACTTATACAGTCACAATAAATGCTTTGCACTGCCAACAATTCTTTTTGTTTATTATTATATACCATTCTACAATTGCTTCAATACTCACAAGAGTACAAATATGACAAATAAGCAAGATTTTATTACCTGCCTTCCACCTTCCATTCTGTCCACTGCCCAGTGGCAAATTTGTACTCAAAGAGGTCGTTTTTGTTTTTCAGGTTGGAGTTGGAATAAATGTCGCCAGTGTAGCCACCTTAGAGGTCACACAACACAGTTCCATATTTGAAGTCATGTGTCAGCAACACTGTCAATCACCCAGTCTCACTTCTTTTTCACTTCAGGTGACAAACTAGGCCTATGGCTACTACTGGAGTTATTAACATACTGTAGAATCACTCGTGCTAAGGTTTTAGAGAGGCACACACAAGTGGCTTGACCTATCTTTTATATAATTCATTGAATAGAAGTGATGCTACCACCAAAATTAATCACAAGGTACAGAATGAGGTCAACCATTCCTTACCAAAAACAAACATACTGCTTCCATAAACCACAGCAGAATGGTGATATCTTGGTGCAGGTGGGGTGCCAGTGGTAAAAGCCCTGTTACGAGATAGACAGGGGTCTTTAGAACAACACATCACAAAGCTGAGGGCCACAAGGCATCCACATTCTGAGTGTATTAAGATGCACTGTTTGTCCATAACCTGTAGAGACCACACCTGCAACATGCCTTACCTGCACCATGAGCAGTCTTTCACGTCGAAACGTAACAGGTCATTCAGCATGTTTTTTCTGCAATTGTCCATACATAATAAAGTGAACATAAAGTAACTTGTACATTGTATAGTGTAGAAAACAGAAAAAGCGTAAGACATACCCATTATCTCCTCCAAATACGTAGATAGCGTCCCTGTATGCCACCACTGTATGCTTACTGCGTCTGTAAGCGACAATAACATTGCAATGTTGTGTCTTGAGTATGTCAACAATAAGTAGGCCTAAGAGCATCAATGGCACTTCTTGTTGGAAAATCTCCTGAAATTTTGGTCTGTAGTTCATGTTTTAACCATTATATATTGTAGTACAAATAACATCAAAAGGTTTGGAAATACTAGTGCAAGCCATTCAGTTACCTTGCCCCGACAAATTCGTCGCAGGGTGGAAGTCGTCTCCAACGATGGACAGTTTCAAAAGGACCAAAGTTTAGTGTCAGGTATTCGACACTGTCCGAGCAACTGTGATCGAAGTCAACACTCGGAGCAACTTTGGATTTACAAGACATGGTTCCTGGAAACCATGACATTCAATTTGATCGCTATACGACGGTCTCCGATGAGACACCGGTTTAAAAAGTTAACGTTAACGTTATAACGTTAGTTCCACAAAACGTCAAAGTAGCGTTGATCTACGATTGCTAACCTGACGGCACCTTTGGAGGATCGAAAGGGATTAACGGTACACAGCAGGAACCTTTAGTCCCAATGAAAAATGCAATGTTCAATGAATGTATAAATAATAAAATAATCCAAATCGCTTGAAGTTCCTCTTAAAATAACGTTATTTCCAAGAGAAGACAGCTAACGCTAGCCAGCTAGCCAGCCAGCCTAAATGGACAGAGAGCATTGGCCAGCTAGCTTGACATATTTTCTCAAAGCATTATGTCCAGTCATAGACGTACACTGTGTACTCTCGGAAGTCGTTACATGAGAGGATGAATCAACATTCAAGCTTGAGTATTAAAATGCTGCTCAAATAAATCCAGCTGTTTTGCCAAGCTCTGCTAAAGTCCCATCCGCCAGTTATAACGCCCCAAGGGGTTGCTGATGGTTATTGTAGTTCGTTTACCGTCTAAACCAATTCATGCGAATCCATGAAAGACTACATGATGGACGTCACCTTTGGTTTTTCCATGACAGGAAGAGTTTGGTAGAACAGCATACAGGAAGTAAATATTGTTGATCCATAAGGCGTGCAGCAGCAAGTTCGCAAATTACTCAGCGAAATCGACGAAATGGATCGTTTTACGTGGTCTAATGGTTTATTGGAAATAAATGAAACGTTGGTGATTCAGCAAAGAGGTATCAGACTGTATGATGGAGATGAAAAGGCAAAAATGGACCTGGGGATAGTCTTGCTAACTACCCATCGGCTGATATGGAGGGATCAGAAGAATCACGAGTGCTGCATTTCCATACCTCTCTCTCAGGTTATATTTTTCGAAGAACAAGCAGCTGGGATTGGAAAGAGCGCAAAGATAGTTATTCATTTGCACCCAAACCCTTCGAACAAGGAGCCTGGTCCATACCAGCACAGTAAGTTCTCCCACATCAAGTTGTCCTTCAAGGAACACGGGCAGATTGAGTTCTACCGGAGACTGACAGAGGAGATGACACAAAAGAGATGGGAGAACACACCAGCCTCTGAACCCATGCCTACAGCAACAGGATCTAAGACAGGAAGAACCCGTGCAGTTGGAATAGTAGGCATTGAGAGAAAATTGGAGGAGAAACGCAAAGAGACAGACAAGAGCATATCGGAGGCATTTGAGGACCTCAGTAAGCTCATGGTGAAAGCCAAAGAGATGGTAGAACTGTCAAGATCCATCGCCAATAAAATCAAAGACAAGCAAGGGGACATCACAGAAGATGAAACCATCCGTTTCAAGTCATACTTGCTCAGCATGGGCATAGCCAACCCTGTAACTAGAGAGACCCACGGTTCAGGGACACATTATCATATGCAGCTGGCGAAACAGCTGGGTGACATGCTGCAGGCCCCTCTGGAAGAGCGTGGCGGCATGATGGCTCTGACGGAGGTGTACTGCCTTGTGAACAGGGCCAGAGGGATGGAGCTTCTGTCTCCTGAGGACTTAGTAAACGCTTGTAAGATGTTTGAGTCACTGAAACTGCCTTTGAGGCTGCGAGTCTTTGACAGTGGCGTCATGGTGGTGCAGCTTCAGTCCCATAGTGAAGAGGAGATGATCGCTTCAGCTCTGGATAATGTGTCGGACAAGGGTTCTCTGACCGCTGAAGAGTTTGCCAAACTTTTAGGGCTGTCTGTACTTCTATCTAAGGAGAGACTACTGCTGGCTGAAAAGATGGGACATTTGTGCCGGGATGACTCAGTAGAGGGATTACGATTTTATCCAAATTTATTTTAATGCACAATCTCCCATATTAAAGAAACACCTATGCTTTTGCAGTCTAATTCAGTTTGTGGCAACTGTCACATAGCTGTAGGATGGACTGTTTTGTTTCTGATAAAGAATAATTGCTGTGTAGAATACTGGTGGTGAGTTTCTAAAGTACATTATTTTGAATACCTATTTCTTAAACTTGCTTGTTGGACATTTTCCTCTCAGAGCTGTATAGTTTTTCTCATATTTTGTGGCATAATCACCATATGTAAATATCAAACCAATTCTTAGTTGTGTGCCTGAGGATTGGCATTTTGGTGGATCAGTAATAATCTCCTTGTCAGTCTTGGAATAAAATATCACTATTTGTCAAATAACACTGGAATGATTTTAGTTTTCTAGCAAGTCATTGACCCCCATGATGAAACAGCTTTCATAATCTTACATTTTTTTCCATCTTTGGCCATTAGACACTTAGGGCTGGTTTCCTGTATAAAGATAGTCCATGGAAAATCTCCACTGAAAAAAAGCTTTTAGATTAGGACTAGGTTTGATCTATATACATGAAGCGGAACACTAATAGGCTTACTATTTAATAGCAACCTTTTTTAGAATGGGCCCAGAGACATACCAAACACTGAAAATTCATGGTCACTAAAATTAACCGAGTGTCATCTAGTAGTCAAATAGTTCAGATAAATCACTCACCTGCCGACCAGGTCATGCAAGTTTTAGGCATTGATGGCAACATGCAATTTCAAACGCTTTCATCTCAAAACTGCTATAGGTTTCATGTCTTGATCATGTGATGATGGAGCATATAGTGCTCTGCAACTTGGGCCCATTATTGTTATGTAACCCTGATGCAGATATCCTGTAGTCTTCCTTGGATTTAGCATGTGCAACCTATTCAACCAAGACATATGAACCTAAAATTCATATGCTCATATGGTTCTAAAAAGATTTCTGCTGCTAATTCATTCAGGCACAAACTATCCAAGAATATGGAAAGATGTACCGGTACAAAGAAAATCATGGAACCTCCTGACCTAAATCTTAATATCTATTATCTCTCCATTATGTATTTATTATTTTCTGCACTATGATTTCTCTTAGGATAAGATAGCCGCAGTTACTACATACAGTACAGGCGCGCCTGCAGGTGTACGTCCGTACGCACTGTGCGTACCATCACTCAACAACGAGAGAAAATTTACCTTGTGTGTGTGTGTATATTCACACCATATTGGCCCTACCATACCTTTCCAACTATGCACAGTATCCCATTAGTTGCATGCCATCAGGCTATTTACAATTTTCTATTAAGTAAAGTTAGTGAACACATCAAAATTAACGCGCACACATGTTTGAGCAGGAGAGAATACGCATGCCCTTGCAACGCATAGGCTACTTGTTTTCTTTTACTCGGCTTTCTATATGGTTATCAGCACACAATGTTGAGCTAATTCACTAACTCAATACTCATCATGGATATCACAAGTTTAAACAACAAAAACAGAAAGGATGGAGGCAGCAAAGCTAGAGGAGCTATTCAAGATGGGCAAGAACAAGGTTGGCTAAGCAAATGGTGTGCTTGTCAGAACGACTGCATTACAGCTGTTTAAAGCCAGACGTTACAGTAGCTATAACACAACTAAAGGTAGCTTGAGCCTGTATAGGGATGTATAAAGTTGCCCAAATGAATAGGTAATTGTAGACGTTGTTGTTGCATTATTGCATGTGGATGTTGTTATGCTATGTATCGTTTTAAAGGAAAAATTGTCCACGCCGTTTTTTTTGGGGGTGATGGGTGTGCGTACCATAGCATTAATTCCTGCAGGCGCCCCTGACTACATAGGCTAAATGGACTGTTTGGGTGCTCATGGGGGTCAAAGGTCAACATCACCATCAGTTGGCTGAAGTGGTAGAGCACCCATATGATCTATCCAATGACACAAGCAGAAATGTGGCACCTAGCTGCAGTTTTGAGAAAAAAAAAAAAAAGGTTTAAACTGTACTTTAAAAGTTTAAAAAACTGTCAAACTTTAGACAATGTCTGCTTTTCAGGTGAGGGGTTAATCTGAACAAACTGTTGGTATTCGTTCCAGATCTTCATCCTGATTCTGAGATGGTGAGTTTCCATCAGACAACCTATCTTTTCTCACTGTTAAAGGACAAGTCTGTTCTAAGAACAACCTAGGGTCTATTTTTGGGTGATAACGAGTGTAAACATATGGATCAAAATAACGAATGTAAGTAACGAGTAAGAACAGAATAGGCATTTACAAAGAAATAACATATGGCAATAGCCTTGGGGGCAAGCTCGCTATGTCAAAGTTAATCACTACTTTTCAACTTTACAAGGGTACAGAAAGGACTGTTTGTGTAGTCTGTGCATTATCTAAATCCGAGGTTCCCAAGCTCAAGACTGCTGAGGCCGAACTGTGTTGTCTTGACACATCTCTCCCAAAACTTGCGCTTCACTGAAATGTTCAGTGTAGACTGACAAAAATATATTTTAATACATTTACTCGTTTGACTTTTGACGAGCATTGCACACCTCTACGGTCGGAACAACTAACTGGTGTATCTGGGAATGTCAAATGAGGATGTCCATGCAGCCAAAGGCCTTGGTTGTCTTTATGGTACTTAATCCCACCAGTAGCATAATGTTGCCTGTAATGACATTCTTTGGTTGTAACTCAGTTCTAAGAAGTATGTCAAACAATGCCATCTAAAGCGTCCCAAATCAGTTAATGTTGATGACAATCTTACCAAGAGTAAAACAACACAGAACAGATGAGTTTATTTTATCATAGGTAAAGAATACATCAAACAGGACAAACTTGGTGAAGTACACCTGGTGAATCATATGTTGGTCCTCAACCACACGTAGGCTGTAATGCTTTTGCTTTCCAGTAGTAGGCTGCCGTTGCAGTACTCATCTCACTAAGTTTGAAAGCTTTTCCACAGTGACAATTGGAAATGAACCAAATAGTCCAGAACAATTTTGACTCATTAAAAACCTTGACAAGTGTCCATTTTGTTAGTGATTCATGATTCATGGTTTTCTGTAAATGAATATATGAATTTGTCTTTGTAATCATGATGATGTACTTACCTCACACACCGATTCATCTCAAATTCCAAATTGCAAATTGGCCTCCACCATCAGTGTGTGAAACTATCCCTTACATCGGATAACAGGAATGTGCTTTTTAGTGATACAAAATAAATGACATTTTGCATCTAAATATTTAAAATGGTCTGTTTCAGGCCTATAAACTCAAAGAAACAGAGCATTAGAACTAATGAGCTAGTGGAACAGACAAAAAGAGCACCATATGCCAGTATTACGGACTTACTTATTAAATAAACCATGACTTGTCCTCTTTGGTGACTTTTAGTCCCTTCTTTAAGGACTAGTGCGATTCACCAGTTAATGACTTCCCTTATGTAACCCCACAGTTTGGTGATCCACAGGTTCACCCCTAGGTCAGAGAGGTACTGCAGCTCTGGCGTGAGCATCTTGCGACACAGTTTGTGATGTATTTTGCCCATATTTTTTTTCAGATTGTAACCCATGATGGACTTCTCACCAATGGGCTGCCAGGGCTGCATTGCGGTCTCCTCGATGCTCCCTGCATCCACGGCCTGGCCACCCTCGATACAAATGCCCGCCATCTCTGCGTTCCGCCGCCGGAGCTCAGCCACGTCTCGTGCCATCTGCTCCTGCCCGTAGGCATCGACCTTCCTCCAAAAGGTGGTATTGAAGTGCTGATACAGCTTCCAGTCGGCGGCGTTCCACTCAAGAGCCCTGGCTCTCAGCTCTCTAGTCATCTTCGACACGGTCGAGTCTTTGCGGGCGTTCAGTTTGAAAAAGAGCAGATCATCCATCTCCCAGCAGAGGGCATCCTTAAGCAAGATGAGGGACTCCTCAAAGTGCTCCACCAGCATCACCAGCCGGAAGCGCTTGGCGATGGCCTGGATGCTCACCTCAATCCTCGGGTCACTCGGCTCCAAATTGTTGTCCTGTCCTAAGTCGAAGAACAGCAAGTTCTTGAGGTAGAATGAGTTGTAGCCATTCGAGTCATAGTAGTATTTCGGGTCTTTGAGGAATTCAGCAAACTTGTCCTCCCCTGGGATCTTCCAGGTCAGAGGCACCAAGTTGTGGAAGTAGTGAAATGAGGACTCAAAAAGTTCTGCTGGATCTCGCAGGATTGTGATGTACATGGTGTCAGAGGGCAGTACCTTGGCCACCTCGGTCGCATTGAAACGCATGTGGTTGCACATGATGTTAAAGCACATGCCCGGCCTGTAGTCCTTCACCTGGGAGCGATGGAAGGAGGACGGGTAGGAGAAGTCGTTCCTGCTACTTGGGAAGGCAAACTTGAGCCGATGTTTCTGGCCAAAACGGAAGAGGATGTTGAGGAATGTGCTACTGGCTGTCTTGTGAGTCTTCATGAACATGATGTCCACCTTGGGAACACAGGGTGTCTGGTCCTGGCCATGCTCAGAGGTGTTTGTGTTGGAAGCAGTGTGTGCTGGACGGTGTGCACAAGAATAAGGCACAGGCAGTCTGCAAAAAAAAAAAGGAATTAAATTCCTTCAACAAATGCTCAAATATAAACTGGTGCATATAAACTGTATTTGATTAATGTAGACCTATATTTCCCTCATTTTTAAATAGGTATGTTAAACAATATTACTATTGTATATTCCATTATAATAAGAAACACAACAAAAACATTTTTCATTTTTTATTTTATATTTTAGATGCTATCAAATTAGCATCTAAAATATTAGGCCTTGTTCAGGTTGCCAACCCATACAGGTTATTTTGAAAGTCTTGACAGTGAGAACTACATTAAATCTGACTTTTGATGAAAAATGCAGATTGATTCATTGCTTTAATACTCACGCCTATAGTATACAATGTTAGCAACTGACACAGATTGGTGATAGTCTGGCTCAAATAACTGAGAGTATACAGTCATTCATTTTAAAGGATTTGATTTGAGAAAGTAATCTGATTTGGCTGCCAGTTTAACATTGCCTTTGTTCTTACAAGGTCAGACTCACTCAGGTAGGTTGAACTGAATCTGCGGTGATGACAGACAGTAGAACAGGATCATGCAGCTGGTTAGGAGGGTACCCAGTACAAGGCCTTTGCAAATAGACCTCCACTGCCTCCCCTGCTTGACAACCATGGTATCATCAAAGGAGGTAGCTGAGAAAAAGAGATAAAGATATTTTACAATAATTCCACAAACTGTGGATATACATTTAAAAAAATGGTTGAGGATGAAGCTGCACTTGTATAATACATGTAGCATACCGGTACTTACAAATGCAGTTTTCCGTAACCATAATACAAGCTGTTGTTCCCAAGTAACTTTTATTTTTATTTGTTGTAGCCTACAAATCATAACCACAACCAGCTGTTGCAGTTTGTTAAAGCAGTTTATTGAAGAGGTTCCAATGTTCTAAATAAGGATTTGTTTTCGCTTAAGATTTCTGACATCATAATTACCAGAACAATCACTGATCAAAGAACACTTTATAGATCAGTGAGAACAATGCAGACATTATGGAAAATATTGAGCAGCCTAGGTCCTCCCATAAGTCCTTGACTCTACTACTCAGTCCAGCTTTGTTTAGCTAGTGTAACACTGACCTCATAGTTTCATGTTTGTGCAAGGATGAGCAAGCAAGTGCTGCATGGCATTCTTCATCATTATAATACATTAACGTCATCATTTCCTCTTGTGCCCAATTACTGAGACTGCTGTGCTGTCATGTGAATCTCCAACAGGGGTTTGGATTGATGTGTACACCTGCCTCTTCACATCATGTCAATGGCATCTCTACTTTTTTCACTGCCATTGCATGGTCTGAGCCGAAAAGCTCTGAAGGTATTTTTATGAATCCTTTCAGGAAGGTGATATGTAACACTTTAAGTCGCCTGGTAAGAGATAGCTGCATATGGATCTTTGGACACAATTCAGTTTGCTAACCAAACACCTGAAATGTCAGCACCCATTCATCTAGGGATATGAGTTAAATGCTAATGCTATCTACACTAATCTTATCTCATGATATGGTGAAACTATGCTTGGAAACATCACGTCTGTTCATGGGATGAATAATGCATCACCACTGCAAGTGATCCTGTTTGAACTCAGCCGGTGCCCCCAGCTGTCTGTAATCAGAAACCCACAGCAGGAGAGCTGATAGCTGATTTAGCATAAAAAAGTCATGCAGTATAGTTAACCATCTCCATCACAACTCAAGAGCATATCTGACTGACTATCATGTTCCTGATGAGGATGTTGTAAAATTTAAATCCACCTCTGGCTCTTCTATCAGGATGCTGCAATATACAAGAAGACCCAAGACACCAAGAATTGCATTATGTTATTATGAGATGATATGTGTGCCCTTTACGAAAATGATATTTATATTTGTATATGACACGTTTGTTTGAAGTCTTTCTTCTCTGTAGCTATATCTGGAACTGGAATGCACACTATCCATATTTATATATGCCTTTAGATTGTCCCAAAGAGTATCCTTTTGAAATCTAATTACAACTCTTTGTTGGTGTTGTGGTCTATTGACAAAGGGCGTCAATTCAAGTAAAGTAGCACATTAGCACTTCCTTAAACTTTTAAAAGGCCTATGCGCCACATTTGAGATAAATCGTCACGTCCAGTATACATTGGAATACTTGTGAGTAGATGTGTACACTTTGGGCCCCCAAACATTTTCAGAAATGGAGCCATTGCAAAAACCTCTCATGATGGCCAAACCAGCCATTCAACTTTCCTCCATGCTGAATATTTATTTTGCATGATGCCTCTTACGCCAAAAGTAATGTCTACCCCTAGGTCATAGATTAATGTCACAATAGCACAGTATAAAACAACTATACGTCTTGTGGTGCCCAATGGCAGCCATTTCACTTTCTGCCATATAATCAAATTAGGTATTTTGCATCATATCTCCAAACGTGACAGCACAGATAAAAAAATATTTTAATGGTCAAGGATATAACATGCAATATCATGTTATATATTGTGGTCATTTTATCATTACATGCCACCAATGTATCTGCTGCACTGGTCATGACCATTTACTGTCTCTTTTGATCTTTGACTGTAAAATACTGGATTGGAAATAACATAACCAAATCAAATGTTTAACTGACCAAGAGGTTTTTTGGTCAGGTTCACTGCAATTCCGATGTTGTTCTTTTATTGTGTTTTTATTTCAACAGCCATTTTATTTTATTCTCTTTAAACCTATGTCCAATCTAGATTTGGCTTACATAGGCCTGTCATGTTTGTTTTATTTGTTATTATGTTATAGATACATATTTTCATTTGGGAATTTTTATCATAGAGATACAAAAGTAAAAGATGCTTTTGATCTGCTGTAGGCCTTATCCAGATCTTATTTGAAATGTGCAATATGATGTGTACATATGAATGTGGTAAAAATCTTGCACTGTCTGAGCTGTGTTGTTTCTGACTGTGCCTCATCAGATAAGATTTGGTTGCCTATCCTCCTGAGAGGAGCACAAAATGAGCTGTGGAACTTGAGGGTTCCCTTAGGTTTGCTGATTAGAGCCTGGTCATTTCCGATGACGGTGCTTTTCAAATGCACTCCAAGGAGATAGAAGTGTGTTGGCAACAGATGAATCAAGTCAATTTTCTCAGATTTTTGCAAGACACCAGGCTTTGACACAAGCATATTAAAGCTTGAACTATGAACTTGAGAGAACATTTCATTGTTCACTTGAGTGAGAGAACATTTCATTGTTCACAAAGTACACTAAAGTTTCAGGTTGTAAATTATATTGTTGCAGCTCTCAAACATTGAGGGGGAAAAATAATAACGCTGTGATCCTGTAGAAAACTGTATGAAGATGAGCACACAAAACCAAGATCTTTCCACTACACCATCTGATTCTACACTCTGATTATTCCTGCTATTTGGAATGGAATAAGCAAATGTGGTGGCTTTAACTGATCAGGTCTAGGCTAAGTAATTTACAGCAAAAAGGCTGAAGATAGCGGACTATCTGAATGTACTGAATGGCCAGTTTATTCCATCAATTAATCTCCCTGATGGCACAGGCATATTCAAGGATGACAGTGCAGGATTATTCGGGTTAAAACTGTGACCATGTAAAATTGCAGTTCAGGATGCATAGAGTCATTTTATGCATGAAATGGCCACCACAGGATCCTAAACCTAAGTGGGACATGCTGGAGAAGATGGAGTGATTTGTCAATATAAGATCTTGGGTGGAAATGATTGTTGTGCCATTGTGTAAAGTTGTCGAAAAAATGCCACAGGAAATGGCATTACAATAAAAACCTAAGGGTGGTCCAAAGATATACAGTATTAGCGTGCGTGACTTTTTTGACAAGGCAGTGTACAGTAACACTCCACCGTAAAAAAGAGTATCTTCTTTGATCCTATAAACCATTGAAAGACTGGAACTTTTTTTTTGCAAATAAAAGCCCTTCAGCTATAAGATTTTAGGCCATTAAATGTGTTAAACATCATATTAAAATTCTAAATACATTAATAACTTTATCCTCTTTTAAAATTATGACTACAGGATAAAACCTCACCCCATATGTCAAATTTGATTTTCAAATAATTAAAATAACATTCACATATCCATATGTATCTAGTTAATTAAGTCAAACCACTGGCAATGGTTTCCTTAGGCTGGTAAAAGCAATGGACTTTTCCTCCATTTTCTAATCTTTTGAGATGCACCTGTAAAATCTTTTTTACATTCTAAATAATCTTTCAGATGTAATGTGATATATAATATATATATATATATATATATTTGATATGCTGCCTTATGGCCTAAGAGAGATTAGAGATCCACTTTCAGTGCATTTGTATTATCCACTAGATAATGAAAAAAAGTCCTAATCATAATAGATAATACAATGAAGTACTGTAGTGTAGTATACTTTACCTTTTGCATAGATCAGCAGATCTTCTTCTGCGGATTAGGCGGAGGGCTCTGCAGACTGGCCGCTTCCTGTTGAGTTTGTTATCAGAGGGGCATGATTGCTTTAGATCAGTCCAAATGTTTAGCTTCCCTTCCGGCTTCACAGAGGCTCTCACTCTGACCATCCCAGACCATCATCACATCCTTGATTGCCATGCCACTGACCTGACCCCAATGCCAGAAGGACTAGCCAAGCCCTTATCTATGGTATTCCTGCAGCCCAACTCTGCTGTGTCCACGATGGGTTTCTCTCCCTCCCTCCCTCCTTCTACTCCCTCTCTCTCTCTCTCTCTCTCTCTCTCCGCTCAGCTCACCTGATGCCTTCAAAACCCCCGCCTCTCCGAGCAGCAAGGGTGCCCACTCTGGAAAAGACAACCAAGCAGAAACAGAGGCTCGCTCTGTCATCACTGACGTCAAGCAGCAGCCTCGATGGGACAAAGCACCAGGCAGCCTACAAGTGGGTGTGACTTGGACTACAACAGGAGGGAGCATGAGCGAGATGGAGGGAAAGTGAGAAGAAAAGAGGGAGGGAGGGAGGGAGAGAGTGAAGGCATAGCCTGTTTTGCACAGATCTCCACACACAGACATCCATTGAGCAGAGATAGGCTGAAAGTCGATAGATGGGGACTGTAAATGGGTATAATGCAAGTGCATAATGTCTTGGGGAACAGCGCAAACAAAGGCTGGGATTGTGTAGTTTGGACTGGGCTCTGCACTTCCCCGATAGCCTCACGCTGACTGTACACTTGATATGCACTGTACTGTTACATTACAGGGCTGGAAAGCATGCTAGTTCAAAAAGTTTCTAAAAATTAAAATATCAAGGAAGCTGGGAGAAATAATTTCCAATGTCAATATGTGTCCATTTTAAGTCTCACATATGGGTTCTCCGAGAGAGCATAAAAAGCATACCATATTGACATACCATATCAAATCTATACTATAATAGAATACCATCATGCCATTCCTATTGCGCTGCAAATTAAAATGATGTGATTTTTTAAGTGGTTCAAGTCGTTGAGTGAGGCTCACTAACTCAGTAAACAAAGCACTAAGACAAGTCGGGGGCAAAGCTGCTTACATCTGTTGTTTGCTGCTGAGCAGCCTTTGCTCCAGACAGTTTCTCTGGGCCTCTAGCTCTAGTCTCCTCGGGCACGGAGGTATCAAGTAATGGATTATGCTCTTCCTCCCACCCTTCCCTGCAGTGCCCTGCGTGCCCAACACTCGGTTCTTTGTTGGTTGGGACTCACCCCGCTGCCTCTAGCGTGCAGTGCCAGGCCGAGCCGAGGACTGGGGCGGGCACGAGAAGAATGCTGATCGGCCGCGGCGGCCCGTGAAAGAGGAGATTGAGCCGCTCGGGGCATGACTCGCCTGGCCCCCTGCCCACCAGAGATCAGAAGCAGCCAGGGGCGAAGGACGGACACTCGTCACGACCACCTACCCCGTAGGGGTCACGGCCGTTCATGTCCACACACACACACACACACACGTGCTCAGTGGAAAACTCGTCACGGCTGCCCACTCAGCTGAACATCACACCCGTCCTGTGTCGAAGCTCCAACGCCCTGTCCACTCTGGGTGGCCTTTTAAATGCCAAGAGCTTGTGCGGCAGTGAGAAGAGAACCCAGGGCTACTACAGCGGAGTTCGGGGGGGGGGAAATAAAGATGCAAAGCAGCCAACAGGTGGGCGGTGTGTCCCGGTCTACTAGACACCGCAGCCAGATGAAGGACTGAATGGTGTCAGTTGGCTTGGGGCGAGGGAAGTGAAACCTTAGTGGCCGATCTCGTCCATTTCAATCTACTAAACCAGTGTGTGTGAGAAACTCGGGCCTGGGGCCTTTCTGTTGAAGGGGAAAAAGAAGCTTGGCCCCACTCCAAAGCTGGTCAATTATTTAATTGTAAAAGCAGTCAGTAAAGGTCCCACTTGAAATCTAATGCATGATTAACAATAAAATTGCTCTTTATTTTTGGTATTTCATTGTACAAAACTCCCATAACATTGAATTCTAATAACCGTGCACAGACAAAAAAACTTTACTTCACATATAGATCACAATCTACAACATTGGATTAAATGTCATAATATAATGGTACTGAGACCAAAGGCATGTATTTTACTGCTGGTCAAACATCCGATCAGACTGACATGATGATGGGGATTTGAATGAAGTGGATAACTTCCTCACTGATTCTTTCAATGAATCAGTCATATAATGACAGATCAAACAATTGTAACATTGCTTCTGGCAACATATTTTTTAATACAAATAAAACCAGTCCTTAGTGATGGTGTCAGTGTGTGCTCACTGCGTCTTTTTTGCTTTCTTCTGCTTTTTGTCTGTTTTGGTGGCATCGTCGTGGGCCTTCCTCTTCGCAGTCAGTTTGTTCGCCTGGAGGGAAGCAACAATTTTAGCCAATTCAGAATTTACCAAAAGCAAACAATTTAAGAGCATTTAAATATAAAGTGTCTTGCAAAAGTATTCAAACCCTCTGCAAATCATCACAGTTTCTAAAAATATTTGCCCAATCAGAGTTTTCATTGTAAACATTTATTACTTAGTACATTTCTGAAGGCTAAAACTTGCTTGTCTGTTGCAAAAATTCATATGAATTAAGCAGTTGAATATAACCTGCTGAAAACCATCATAGGCTGGTAAAACAAGCTGGTCAACCAGCAAAGCACTTTAATTAACACTTTGAATGCCGCGCTGCTTTGGCTCAGAGTGGCAGCAATCTAGATCATTGTTGACGATTTTTGTAGAGCAACAGCGTATTCTATGTAATAGCTATGGACACATACTATGGCTCGTTTGAAAGGTGATACTTTCAGTGGGTACAATTTAGTACCATTTATTTCTATATGCCTGTTATTTCTACATGCCTTGTTCCTAAGAATTCCCAACCTAAAAAGTGGCTAGTTTTCATCAAATTCACTGGGTTTTTTTTTCTAGAAATGGAGATATAGCGTCTTTCATGTTTCAAGTGTTGCCTGTAAAGTTTCCGGGAAGTGACCTAGCGATACTGCCACCTAGTGATAAACCCACAAAAATGGCCTGGTTTTGACCTGACGTGCATGCGTCACTGATTCGACCCAAAGCGGCAACCATCAAAAATTTTATTTATGATAAAATGTCCAGATTGTGCGTTTTCATGAGTTTTCGATCGTCATCTATTTCAGTTCTATTCATCATAGTTCCCAAAATTGCACATAAGGTGTGTTAGAGTGTCTATATTCGTAATTTTTAAAAAAAAAGCTAAAAATGCAATATTGCGTTTTTGGCACTCAAAGTGTTAAGCTGGTCAGGCTGTTTTTTTCAGCAGGGATTTGATGCAAGACATTATCAGCTTTGCACACTGTTTTAAAGTGTTTCGCCCCAATTCATCAACTTGGTTGATGGATAATGATCCTGCACTGTTGCCCCATAGCCTCTTAGTTGGATTTAAGCTGTGCAGATGCACTACTCACAGAACATTTGCAAGTTGTGGAATAATAACTTAGTGAAAACAACAACATTTACATGTGCTGTATATAAAGTCAAACAGTGAGTGCTGTAGATAGTTAAACATGCATATCAGTGTGGGGTGGCTTCTGTAGGAATAAATACTGTTCTGGTGATTCATTTCAAGGGGGTTGAGTACTTTTGCAAGCCACTGTATCTTCTTGAGGAGAAGAACACCATGTTATGCACTGTCTATTTTGTGTTTTTGATCCATTTGAAAAGGTGCCACCACACCTCAGTTGGTAATCGCAGGATGCTACTGCACTCACCTCTCTGACTTTCCTCTTCTTGCCGAACATGATCTTGTCGTAGAGGTACTTCTCCTTCTTCTTCATCATCATGATGGCCAGTCGCTTCTCCTCGGCCTGCTCCTCCTGCTCCGTGCGCTTCCTGTCCTCATGCTTGACCTTGCCAGGGGTCACCTTCACGGAGGGCACCTGGTGAGGACAGGCACACGTTAACACCTAACAGCAGTTACGCAAGGGCAGACAAGCCGACTTACAAGCATTCAGATTATGAATGCTTCAATGAGTCCAAGGACCAGCAGGGAGGGTCATCTCTTACCTTGCCCTGGCCACGCTGATGTTCTATTTTCTTCAGGTTGCTCTCCTCTTCAGCCTCCTCCTCATCCATTTCTTCTTCTTCTTCGTCGTCGTCGTCTTCTTCTTCTTCTTCTTCATCCTCCTCGTCATCCTCATCTTCCTCCCCTTCTGCCAGTACAGGGTACAAATAGAGTTAGTGTGTTAAAAACAAATCAAGAAATCCGCACTAACTGAGCCGATCTAAGCTTTCAGTGGTTAATAATTTCACCATAATAATAACAATAACAACAACAGATCTCTGAGTTTGGGGAGGAGCAGAAGGGTGGATGTTACCTGGTTGCTCCCCACGCTGAAGAGCCATGAGTTTCAGTTTCTCTGGAGGGACGTAGTCACCCTCCTTCTCCTCCACGAAGGGGGAGAGGTGAGGGGGCAGGTTGACTCCCAGGAAGTAGTCCTCAACCGGGAGTTTAACTTTGCCATTGATGGAGTCGTACACCCACTGGGGCTGGATGTAGTACCTGTCGACAGAAAGTTTTGACCTGGTGAGCTCAGGACTTGTATGAAGATAGTGGAACTTCCCTTAACTGCCAATGAGAGTTGTATGCATTTTAGTATAGACTCCTCCACACTAAAGACACAATTAAGCATTTTCAGAATTAATATCTTAAGCTTTGCACATGAACTGCTCGCAGAATACATGCAGGTAGAGAAATAATAGCTTTGTGAAAACAACAACATTTACATGTGCAAGTGAATGCTGTATATAGTTACACATGCATGTCAGTGTGGGGGTGGTTTATATTGGAATAAAGGCTGTTCTGTCCCACTGCTATGTAAAGCAGAGCTAGAGAGAGAGGGGGGGCTGAGGATCCATCATGTGTGTCTGCCGGCATCACCCTCCCCCACCCCACGCCCACACGCACCTCCTCCCACAGGAAGCCCACCACAATAGGGGGCCATTGAGACTTGGGTGTCTCACAGAAGGCCACTGTTGGCCTGGTCACCCCTCTGAGCAAAGTGGGGCAGAAAACAAGACACAACCACCCCAGCAACCCCAAGAACAAGAAAACTATTGGAACATCTGCAGACACGAGCAGCGTTAAGCAGCACACAGAACAGACATTCCAACAAAACTTTGAACGCCTAAAGCCATTTCAATGTCGTCATAGAGGCATAACCGCAAGCAGACATCATGAAGACATAACAGCAAGCTAAAAACAAGAGCCACAAACACAGTGCTTGTTCCGTACATCATTCCAAAGCAGCAGGAGGAGAGTAGTCGCCACTTACCTGTTGATGTACTGTTTATCTATGCTTGGCCTGTCCACGATGTGATGCGTTATGGTCTCGTCTGTGACCTCATACGTGCCACCGATACACAGAGACTTGTCCCATGACACCTGGCCACCGAAACACCTGAGAGAGGGGGGGATGACAGAAGCGCTAATTAGCACTACTATGCACAATCTATGTGTTCCACCGCTCACTGGGAAACTGACTCATGATGGGTCAACACAGCCAACAATATGAATGAACATTTGGAGGTTAGGGTTAGGGAGCGAGGAACAAAGTTCCTTAATCTGAGCAAAACTAGATAAGAAACCACTTCACTATATTTGCTCTGTAAATATCCAAGTTCTTTAAGGAAGGAGCATTTTTATGAAGCATACCAGGAACCGCCATTTTACATTTACTGTACATTTTTACATTTACAAAACCTTTAACCGATGGAATGATAATTATTCAGATCATATATTTTTATTTCCAGTGGAGATCTGCAGTTGTGTGTGGGAAGATGTACAGATTTAGATGACGTGTGCCTTAGGAAGAGATAGGACTGAGACACTGGTCTAGCCCCATAGTCGCTAGTCTCCGTGCAGACACCCAGCTCACCTGATGACAAAAGCCAAGGACTCGCGGGGCACCTCCCTGTTGAGGTAGAACTTCAGCCCCTCGAAGAGACGCTTCTGGGCATCCTGCTCCTTCTGCTCCTTCTCCCGAGCCTCCAAGTCAGCCACGTCCTCCTGGAAACAAACAGCATGGAGATTTAACAACACATTTACATGAAAGGAAAGAAAGGTAAAGCAGAGCCAGAGAGGTGAGGGTATGACACCCCGCCTGCTTGCATCACACTGTTTGTTTCACACCTTCAACGGGAAACCATGACAACGCACCCTCTTGTTCAACACACCTCTCATAAGGTGTCAAACTGTTGGCAAAGAGCTTGTTTGTTACCTACTGATACACTGGTGGAGGCAATTAGAGGGTACCGTCATCGTCCACACATTTACCAAGTAGAACAACCAAGTCTTGTTTGATCTGAACTTTGCTGACCTCTAACTCCAGTGAGTGCCCTGTATAAATAATGTGCCTGTCTGTGTTATGCAAATAATATTTTGAATGGCAATGCCTATTACTGAATGAAGCATGGTAAGCTCTGAATTATTCCCCCAGAGAGGGCAAAACTAATGACCTGGTTCCTTTCCATTAATTTTCTCTCTGAGAATACAGTATGGAAACCCCACTCGTATTACAGTTCATTCAGCCACCAAGATGGTGGACCAATAAGCGGACAGTGTGAATGACGACGCCAGACGTCTCACATCAGAGATCAGAGAGAAGGCAGACGGAGTAGAGATGCATGCAAGTTGTTTCAAGGCCATGATGGAATCTTTTTGCAAACAAAAACAAAAGTGAATATGTATCTTTCTTGAACTATGATGAGTGTTTAGGGTTTATCAATGGCTGGAGTGCATCATTAAATCTTCTATACGAGAAGCTGTACACCAGTCTCCAGCCTTTACCAATGCTCTCTCAATAGGTCTTCAAATCTGCTGCCAGACTGTCACTTTATCAAAATTACAAGAAATTCAAGCAACTTGTGCTACATTCCAAAAAGTCAGCACTCAGGAGTATTTGTACCAGATATGTCCATGCTAAACAATTACAGGCCCATATCCAATCTACTTTGTATTGGCAAAATTATTGAAAAAGTAGTCTTTCATCAACTAACCTAGCCTGGCGGGCCATCCTATATCATTGAAATGTATAGTCTGGAATCGAACCATTCACCTCGCTTAATCCAAGGGGCGGGCAGAGAATTGTCTTTCAAACTACCTAGGCATGCAATAGGCCAGCGCTACGACCATATCCATTATCCGATTGGCAAAAGCGGCAAATACATCCTTCTTCGAAAGGAATGACTTAAGTGCATGGTGTTGCTCAACTTTCCAAAAAAAAAAAAAAAAAAGTCCAACTCCTCCAAAGTTGGCGTAACGGGCGATTCAAACAACCGCTCTTAGTTAAGCCATAGCCACCTTCCTTGTTGTTCACCTTCGCAGGACTGTCGTTATCCTGTTAAGCCCACCTTAAGACTCTCTAACAAAATAGAGCGCTGTGATTGGATGACGTCCACGGCATCAACCAATAGAAATCCCTATGGTTTGATACTAGACGTACAGGCTGAGCAAATTAATTTGCCGTCGCTAGGGTGCGTCTAGATTTCTAGGCTACAACTAACCACCTTCCTAGCATCAAATGGGTATTTTGATTACTTTTGATTAAAAATTAAACTTCGATAAGGCCAATCACACCGTGTAGAGAGTTTGTAGGCAGGCTTAACATAATGATTGATGTCAGAGTTGCAACGGTTCAGCGTGAATTCCCTTCTACTTGAAAACAAAGAAGATGGATGTTGCTGTTGGCGAACAGCGTGACAAGTTAAGCTTTTTTTAAGTTTGAACTAGCCAACTAGCTCCGCTGGTTGGAAAATGCATGGGACTCATGAGTTGTAGTGCTATCCTATTGCATGCAGAGGGAAAGCCCTTGGACTGATCACTGCGAATGGTGACGTCAGGCTACCCACTTGGACAAATCATCCAAAATAATTTGATTTCATATCATAGCTATGCAGATGACACATAAATTTACTTTGCTCTGTCACCAAATGACTATTGTCCCCTTTGATCTATGTGTCAGTGTATAGAACAAATCAACACCTGGATGTCTCAAAATTGTTTTCAGCTGAACAAAGAAAAAACTGAAGTAATTATATTTCGTAAAAAGGAGGAAAGACTTGGGGTTGCCACTCTTCTTGACACAAAAGGGTTGAAAGCAAAGGATACTGTTAAAAATCTTGGTGATCTAAATTTCAACAGCCACATGAAAGCGATAACTAAATCAGCTTTTTACCACCTCAAAAATGTTGCCAAACTTAGAGGGCTGATGTCAAAACATGATTCAGAAAAACTCATTTATGCATTTATCTCCAGCAGGGTTGATTATTGCAATGGACTGTTCACAGGCTTTCCTAAAAAGACTATCAAACAGCTTCAGGTATTACAAAATGCAGCAGCTAGGATTCTCACAAAAACTAAAAGAACTGACCATATTATTCCAATTCTTAAGTCCCTGCACTGGCTTCCAGTAACTCACAGAATTGACTTTAAAGCACTACTGCTTGTTTATAAATCAGTAAATGGAGCAGGACCTAAATACCTATCAGATATGCTTCAGCAGTACACACCTTCTCGTCCTCTCAGGTCCCAGCTGAAAAACCTGTTAGTAAAACCTGCTGTTAGAACTAAACATGGTGAAGCAGCTTTTAGCTGCTAGTATGCGGCTCAGCTCTGGAACCAACTTTCGGATGACATTAAAAAGGTTTTAAATCTAGGCTGAAGACCAAACTGTTCTCAGATGCTTTCCGCTAACTGCGCTGAGTTACAAATTCTGAATATGCCTTGTTTTGTGTTACTTTTTTTAATGCTTTTGCTTTTTTTTGTGTTATTAATTATTCTTCATTTTTAAATTATTTTAACTTGTGCGTTTTATGTTTTATTTTTATTATAATCTTTACCTTTTTAACTATTCTTTGACTATATTGCCCTTCTATGCTTTTATTTGTTATTACTGTTTGCTTTTTTTTATGTTAAGCACATTGAATGACTTCTGTGTATGAAATGCGCAATATAAATAAACTTGACTAGATTGAGAATGAGCCAAATTATGATGGAATGTACCTATTGTATTCTATTGCTGTAACCCTGTACACACCTTACAACCCACACAAACTATCACAAAACAAACTTTCTTCCCATAAGTAAACACACTTTGGATCCAACATTGCCTCAAACCTAATTGTAAGCCCCAGCTGTGGCGCGACTGGCTGGGGCACCTGCACCGTACGCCGGCGACCCGGGTTCGATTCCCGCCCCGTGGTCCTTTCCGGATCCCACCCCGACTCTCTCTCCCATTCACTTCCTGTCAATCTCCACTATCCTATCTAATTAAAGGCATAAAAAGCCCAAAAAAAAAAAAAAACTAATTGAAGACTATTTTAAAGTTTACAAATTACACATCAAGTCATATCCTCAAACACTTCAATCTATATGTAATTGCATTATGTTTGACCGGCTCACCGCTGCACCCGTCTCGTGATTTGTAGCGCCTTGGGATTGGGACGTGAGTGCACTAGCAAGGGAGCTAAAGCTCATGGATGCTAGTATCCCTTACCAGCACGCCTCTTAAGTCACCAGGAGGGAGTTTTTTCTTAACACACATATTGCACAGCTATCATACCAGCTGGTTACCGTTGAGAATAAAAATATGGCCATGCTAAGAATATCAACATAAAGATTGTGCTGGAGATATAAAGGGGGAAAGCATTTCTTTGCTTTCTTGGTGAATGGTGAAAAAAAATGGTATCAAATACAAATGCGGTATAGGTATACATAATTAGAGGCTTAACTGTATGTGATTGCATATGAAGAGTTCAGATGCAAAAGCCTTTTAACTCCACCTCCGTCAAAAATGAGATTACAATGGTGAGTGAATGCTCTCCACACACAGTATACGTTTATCAAATAATTTAGCTTCAAAACCCCCTAAATACCACTCTCTTCCTAGTCTGAAATATTGATTTGTAGGCAAAAACCTATAGGAGCCTGATTAAAAAAATGCTCATTTAAAAGTAAAAGATTGATTTAGAGGGTTTTGCATCTGAACTCTTCATGTAGTCTACTGTGTGAAAGTTATGTGAATATTTACCCCTTCCGCAGGAAAGTGGTCAGCCTCAGCTTCTTCTTCCTCTGCCGTGTTGACCACTCGAGCCAAGCTGGCACTCAAGGCCGACAGTTTCTGAGGACAAAACGGAACAAACGTTTACACTCAAAGTTCACGCCAAGACAGGATATTTCTGATCCATCTAATGCCTTCGCTTACCTATAAATTAATAACACAGCAAGTTTAGAACAAGGTTTTCTATGTGTGTTGATTCCAGACATTGTATTAGTGACTCATTCAAATGAGAACATAACAGCTGTCTGGTTACAACATCAACTATGAATTTGACACACACCACATCTTCCAATGAATACTTAATGTTTCGTCCACAATCAAGGTGCCCTCTACATCATGGATAACAACACTAGCATTAGAGTATGGCAAGAGAAACAAAAGTAACGTACAATACAGTCTCCTTCATTCAAAGAAATGTTTATGGGACATTATGAGATAAATGTGTTCAGAGAAAGACTGATGTATACCTCCATATAGCTTTCAGAGTCCATGGCATAGCCTTCCTCGTGCTCTGCTTTCAGGCCTGCTTCAGATTTAATGTCCAGCTGTGGAAAGCAAAGCAATTCAATCGCTGCCACAATATTCTACTGCTGTAATACGACAATACAGTATGTTGTGTCAAGAGGAAAAGCTTAAGTTGAGTAGGTACCTTGGGAGGGTATGTAAGATTGAGAGTCTGGTACAGACGGTAGTTGACAAAGCCCATGATGGTTGTGTAAAGCTCTGTGAAGGTGGCCATTACTCTGTAGTCCACATCAGTGGGGTGCTGCAAAAATGAAGTCAAACAAGAGCAAATGAATTGGTTATTAGCACTAGATTTCTTATCCCATTATTTCTATCAGCACTGCAGTAAGTCTCAGACTTGAGATCAATGCTGACCGCACAATGCAACTTGCACCCGCTAACAGATCAAACCTCCAACTTAATGGAAGAGGAGTAGGTGTTCTAATAAAACGTTTTGCATTTCAACATCATAATCAAACGCCTTTCGAGGCCACAGTTTTATACTTACTGGCTTACTTTCTCTGGGAATCGAGCAGGCAGTGGCCAATGAACCTAGATGTATTGTTATCTGCTCCAGCTCACAGCGTAAGGCCCTGCTTAAAACTTTTTAACCACCACGCAAACAAATCTTCTCTTAACCATTTACCAACCTGCTGAGGTAGAAAGATATCTTTTCAAAGAAGATAAGTACCCCTATTTGTTGGCCCAAATAAAAGTCTAATCTGAAGAGATAACCTTCTGTCAACATGTCAGTCAAGATCGCACATCGACTCAATTATCTCTAACTCGGCATTGGTTAAGCCAAAACAAGCTGCCACACATACTTTACCTGCACTCCATATTTATGTATGCACACGGCACAGATCCACTGGGGTTGCACACAATGCAATCAATGCTGCCATTATTTCAGCAGGTCAGCTTTGCTAATAGCCACAAGGACTGGACTGTAAAGGCAATTCTCCGTAATATGTGAATTATACATGGGCTAATAGACTTATAATATGTGAATTATACATGGGCTAATAGACTTATAATATGTGAATTATACATGGGCTAATAGACTTATAATATGTGAATTACACATGGGCTAATAGACTTTATGGACTAAGTAAGTGATTCTTAGCCAATACACTTTTTGCCACATTGAACAATTATCTCCTCGCAATCTGCTAGAGAGTGGTTCTGTGGGAACACTGCAAAAAACTCTGGTTGTCCTACACAACCTTGGCTCTGTAATCTGAAAACAAACGAAGTATATGCACAATACTATTGCAGCCAATCAGACACAGGTACCATTAGTTAGCACCCCCAACCCATGGGGCACTGAAGGGAGGGTCTATTTGTTTGGCTGTTCAAATATCAGCAATATTTCTCCAGTATCGTCACCCACATAATTAACAAACATGTCTTTAGGTTGCAGAAGGAATATTTACTATGCATAGGCAAATGTTACACATTAAGCATCCACTAGTAGCAAAGGCCAGAGTGATGTACATATCACTATCAGGAAAAGGCTCTGTGCAGATGTCCGTTTACCCTCCAATCCTTTTCTGACCACTACAACAGAAGGGCACCAACTGTTAATGCAGTGGACTAGAAAGTAGTAGTAGTAGTAGTAGAAAAACTAAACATCCATGCTGTCCAGAACTTTCCATGCGTGCATGTGCAAGGCAGCATTGAGATTCAAAACACTTGGAAGTGATTCTGGAACACAGATTCTGCACTCAACACATTCCGCTCTCAACATCAAATTGCACTGACAACTGTAAACTCAACAAATGAAAAACACTGGACAAAGGGTCTTCTGCATAATGACATTTCAATTGAAAGTATAACACCATATTCTACTGTAAACGGAGAAAGCACATTAGATACGAAACATGATCCCACTGATTATGTTAAAAGCTGCGCTGCTAGAAGTCGACATGACAGACGATGCCATACTTACGTCATGAGCAAACTGATAGGGCACGAGCCAGGTCACCGTCTGTCCCAGAACCTCAGCCTGGTAGTAAATCCCCTTGATGGAGAGAAAGACCTGATGGGCAGACACAAGACTTATTTCAGAGTATCTAGAGCAGTCTGAGACTAAGCTGTTCAAAACTACAATCATAACAGCAGCAGAATGGCAGTAGGCACTTTTAGTACTTCCTGGGCTTTCGTAGCCTAGCAACCTCAAACCAGCTGTGTGTGTCTCCTACCTTCCGCAGAGCGCGAGAGGTGATGATGTAGTTCATCCACTCCACGGTCAGGCGCCGGCACAGCTGGATGGTCTGGACATGGCATTTGCCCGTGCGGGCAAAGGTGGAGAAGAGGAAGCACATGGCAAGGGCATCGTCAACATCGCGCACAGCATCAATGAACGTGGGGTACCTGAGACCGGAGGCGTGAACAGACGTCAGTGATATTATTTGGAGCTATACCTCGCCATCTACTGGAGGAATAGTGAAAATGCACCCGGTTCTCACCTCTCCTTCACAATGTGGTCCAATTTGTAGCTTGGCTTGTTGTCCCTTAACCTCTGCACCCCAGTCCATTCTGCTTTTCCGTAAGCTTTGCGGAGCTTCCGTACAAACACCTGCACGACACACAGACGACCAACTTTGTGTTATTTACAGCACTTTCTATTTATGCTCCCATTCTCCTATGGAGCATGAAAAACTCATGCAATGGGCCAAACACATTCCCATTTAATACTGTAGACAGATGAAACTCATGCAATGGGCCAAACACATTCCCATTTAATACTGTAGACAGATGAAACTCATGCAATGGGCCAAACACATTCCCATTTAATACTGTAGACAGATGAAACGCTGCATCAAAATAGTGCCAATTACATTATTCCAGTTGCATTCAAAAATACATATACTTAATGTATCTAATTTCAAGGTGATGAAATCCATTAAGTCGAGATGCTAGAGCATGAGCTCTATGTCAAAGCAAGTGTTCCTTTTCATCAGGAAAATAAGCGGAGTTGTCTAACATTAGAAATACTCAATCTGACCAAGGCACAAAGCCAGAGTTAATGCACTTTCATTCTCCCTGCTGACAGAGTATTGCAGTACATTTAATGAACTATTACATACTGAAATGGATGAGGAACCTACCTTATACTCTCTGAATCTCCCCACAATGGGCTCATGCAGGAGAAAGCGGATGTCTTTCAGAAGATAGAAGGTCCGAGGGGCTGTGGAACCCTTGTTGACCTTCTTCTTGTGTTTTGGTTCATGAGGGTAGATTCCTTTCAAAATGCACAAACGCCTGCAGATAGGGTAAACAAACTATTTCAGTCCTTTAGACACTGAACTATAAAGTAGTCTCCTGTTTAAACAGGAGCTTAATCTGTGACAAGAACAGTGTTCACACGGATATGGTTGAAATAACTACTGATAATTTTGAGCAGGTTGTCAAATTCATGCAAGAAACAGTTATCCCAGGAATGGTTTCACTACCTGAAATCTGCCAGGCTCAGCTGTAGCTTCTTTCGGGCCTTGTTTCTGGTGATGTAATTTGTGGCTGACCCACTCTCGTACTGTATAAGTCAAAATTAATTATGCTTAGCCACACACAAAAAAATACATATCACAGATCAAACAGGACCATATCTACTGCCTTAAATATAAAGCAACAACTTTTTTTTATAAATGATAAAGGGCAGTTTTTAGCCTACTAGAATAGCACATAATAATACTAAGTCAAGTACAAATGTTACTGAAAAGTCTTCATTTGTATTAGTTTGATAAATAAAAATCAAATGACAAAAAAATACTTTGAGCGCTTCGAAACATAATTGGATGCTCCTGTTGCACTCATTAGAGTAAGGTACACTAGACTAGACAGCTTAAGTGAGTGCATGTAACTGCTACACACCATGTCACATGGCTAATAAAACTTGTGGTCCTGCCAATTTACCAAGTAAGTAACATAACTCTGTTGTCAAAAGATAATTATAATGAATAATTTACACAGTGGAAAAAGTGTGAAGTAATGTAATAAAAAAAACAGGTAGTAACAAGTGACTGTCGATTGTAGTAGTAAACAACTAACTAGAGCTAGCAGAAACCATGCTAAATTACGTAGTAAAGAAAGTCAAAATTCGAAATGGACTAGGATTGGATTGTCAACGACTAACATAAATGTTACTCAAATTAGCAGTGCATATTATAAACATAACAGTGTGGACCTTCTGGTTGTGCTAAAAAAGGCCAAGATTTCAAGATTTTCATCCAACTACGCTAAAAAAGTTCGACTAGCTAGCGTTAGTTTAGCAGTCTAATTTACAGTAGCATCCATGCTAAGGTTGGTGTACAACATAAATCCATAAAATTTCTTATAGGTTGCAGTCGTTGTCTGATGTATATGGGTTGTTCTACTACCTTTTTCTTTTGCAATCCACCCATTGTCAGATGTCAAACCAGGGGATTTCAATCAAAAAAGTGTAAAATCCACGAACAGGCAAAGTGCATGTCCACTTGCTTGCTCAAGAGGAAGCAACACACGTGTCTGTTGTGTCCTACGTAATAGGACCTCAGTTTTCTGCGCGGTGGCCGCATATATGCCTGATAAAATGTTTTATTTTGGTGAACGATTGTATATACATGCTCTGAATCGTTTTCATGTCATTAAAATCTCCATTACATTGTAGCACATGTAGAATTCAGTTACATTTAATTTGGATATAAAGTTACATTTTGGATTTAGATCAAGTGATGATGAGTGCGAGTGCGTGCTTGCGCGCGTTTGCGCGTGTATGTGGGAGATAGAGAGAGTGAGATGTCAGTGTCCGATTCATTTTCATCGACAAGACAGTGCATCCTTCAGGGAAGACTGAAATATAAATTAAAATGGGTGTCAAAGACTTCCTCAAGGAATATTTTCTTGGCTTCTGGGACTATGAGACACCTAAGGTAATGGTGGTGAGAAACAGAAAACTTGGAGTTATATACCGAGGAGTCCAGTTTCTAGTGATCACATACTTCATTTGGTAAGTTATTCTTGCAAAATGATTGAAAATATATCGGAGCAAATGTAACTTCATCTATGGCTTTTATAACTTTATAACAGATTTCTTCCATCATTGGCCAAAGTCATTGCAGCAAGATGCCTCTCATCTACAGTACAGGCTATATGTAATAATAGCCTACTTGTATTTATTTATTTTTTCATATCAAAATTGGCAAACTTACACACAAACAAACAAATAAGGCTATAGGTATTTCCTTCACATGATAACAGTTTTCAGCTAAATGTGTATGATGCTCTTTTGACAATGCACTTGGTTTAATTTGTGGTGTACATTACCTACATTACATTAGGCCTACATATTGCAGTTGACTGATAAATGGGTTTTTGAACGGAGACTGACTACGAATTCAATTGATTGTAAAATACTGAGCAGAGCATTATGCAATGATTGTGAACAAAATATGTGACCATATTGTCTTGGATGGTAAATGGAATGTTCAATATCAGGCTAATCTTGATCACTGTGATCATCATTTTTCTTATTGTGTATTATGATAAATGGATACAATATGTATTTTCCTAATTGTGCAAAAAAGGCTAAAGGGGAAAGTCAGGTGAAGGAAATGCATGGATGTGCCAGAAAAGTCCGGAACATAACATGGGTCTGGTCACCAATACTGCCATACATTAAGTGAAAAAATTAACCGAATAGATTTGATGAAACATACAGGAAAGTATTTTGATGTTTGGCTGATGATGAGTTCAGAGTCAGAAAATGGAGACATGTCATGAATCTTTTTTTAAACTTTGTTTAAATAATTGTATTATTATTATTATTATTATTATTATTATTATTATTATTGTGTGCACTGGGTGTAATGTCCCCTCAGGTATGTGTTCATAAGTCAGAAGGCGTACCAGGACATTGAGACCAGACCTGAGAGCTCCATCTACACCATGATGAGAGGCGTGGCCCTGCAGGGGGACAATGTGCTGGACATGGTGGAATATGTTCATCCTTCTGAGGTAAACAATATGTATCTGAAGGAGAGCCATTTGCAGTTGCCTTTATTTCCATAGTAGAAGTGCAACCATTATGCCCATCTGAATGGGCACATACACTACATCAAATAATCTCTATGAAATGCACAGATCTACTACATCTTTGAGGTGTGTCACATACAGCAATGACTGAAGTGTAAAATGGCTTCACGATTTTATGGTTTATTAATGTGCCACTGTTGCTCTGGTTACAATTACCGATATGGAAATCCAAAAGCCAATGTTATTATAATAAATGTGCTTCTAATATGGAAACGGGATGGAAAAGTGTTGGTGAGGTGAGAAAGGTGATGGAGAAATGATAAATGTCCGTACTGGGCATGTGGTTGATTTGGCTGGTTGATTTTTTGCAGGGTGGAGATGTTATTAGCACCATCTTGAGGCGTGAGGTCACCCATGACCAGAAACAGGGCACGTGTGCAGAGGTAAACATTTGATTAGTATGACTATAGAGAATAAATGGTTTCATTTCATATTCCCCAACATCTTAAATTTCAGGAAAAATAGTATGAATTGGTTGGTTGACAAAATGAGTGTGAATTGAACATGAATGAGTATCAATGCACTACTGTAATATTCTGATATTTTCATCATGAATAACTTAAACTATACAATAGTTTAGTACAGACAATTATGCTATTGTACACTAAAATACTGTAGATGTTGTAGCTATAAATGCCTGAATTTAATAGCACATTCTACAGCATTATCAAGGGGAATAATACTGGTAAAGGATGTTACACATTTCAGAGCTTATAGCTTGCAGAATGCCCCTTAAGTTCTGTTTTATACCCCATTCTATTTTTTCCATCTACAGGACTACCGCGTTTTCAAAGCAAATTGCACAAAAGATTCTGACTGTGTTGCTGGGGAAATAAACCTTGATGGCAATGGTAGGTGAAAGGTTGCTAACTGCTAAATAAAACTGGCATTTAATACTGTTCTGAATTCTTTGTTGACTGACTGTGTTCCTGAAGGACAGCAAACCGGACGTTGTGTGCAGTACTACAATCACACCTTCAAGACATGTGAGATCCAGTCTTGGTGTCCTATTGAAGCCTTTGCGGCTGTTAGGTGATGTGTAGAACTTATTTGATTTCTCTTGTGCACTGAGAGTCAGTCAGCTGATGCTTTTTGTAGTGGACTCATATTGCTGAGTGCTTTCACTGACATTCTAATTGTGTTTCTCTTCTCAACAGAGAACCACCATTGGCAGAAGCTGTCAACTTTTCTATATATATCAAAAATACCATACACTTTCCGAAATTCGAAGTGTTAAGGTCACCCATTTCCATTTTTGAATATGAACTTAACCTTACAGAAGATGACGATAGATAAATAACATTTATTTTCATTTTCCTGGTTAGGGGAAACACCAGACCTGGGAGAAAGGTGAAATACATGCCCCGGTGCCATTACAACGAAGAGACTCACCGCTACTGCCCGGTCTTCCGGCTGGGTTACATCGCAGAGCAAATCAGGGAGAAATTCAGTGAATTATGCAGAACCGTAAGTTTCTTTGTGCTAACACATACTGTAATACATATTGTAATATAGTGTATCACGTTGTAATTCATATTGTAATACATATTGTAACAAAACATTGTTATGGTACATCTAATTTATTATTGAACACATGACCAGAACATAACTTTTTTTTGCCCTGCCAGGGAGGCGTGATTGGAGTCTTCATTAACTGGAAATGTAATTTTGATGTGGACCCTTTAGCGTGTGTGCCCACTTACTCATTCAGGAGACTGGACACGCGCAAGAGCCTGCACTCAGGCTACAATTATAGGTGAGTGTTTACTAGCAGACCCCACCACTGCCCATTCTTCTTCTAAACTGGACTGAATACTGGACCACAGGGTTCAAGTTCAGAATGAAAATAATGGAAAATTATTAGTCACATGTTTATGTTTACGTTATGTAATTTAACAGACACTTTTGTCCAAAGCGATTTACAAATATTTCAAAACAGTAGTTAAAAGTAACAGGTAACAGTTGAAGAGTTCAGATGCAAAACCCTCTAAATCTACTGTATCTGACCGCTTTTCTTTTAAATGAGCATTTTTTATCAGCCATTATAGGTTTTTGCCTGCAAATCAATATTTCAAACCAGGAAGAAAATGGTACTAAGAGGATTTTGAAGCAAAATTATTTGAATTAGTGGCGTTTAGAGGCTTCTTCAGTTATAGAAAGTTGGTGAGGCTACATTAAGGATAGTAATAATAACAATAATGTCAATACCAAATATCAACCATCAATAATGAAAATGAACAAATACCATAAATGTACAAAAATGGTCACATAATGTGGTCTCATCAGTGTACATTTTATTTGACTTGCAAGTGTTGAATTTACATACCGGTACATAGCTGTAATGCATACGTTAGGATGCAATGTGCTCTGTCTGGATGCTATCTGGATGTGAATGCTCCCCAGATTTGCCAAGTATTACAGTAAGAATGGTGAAGAGTACAGAACACTCATCAAGGCCTTCGGGATTCGACTGGACATCATTGTCCATGGACATGTGAGTAGTACCAGGTAAAACTTTTATTTTAGTCCGTACAGACAGACAAAAAACAACTTTTAACTGACATGCTTCATAGGCTGGAAAATTCAACATTGTCCCAACCATCATCAACGCAGTAACGGCCATGACATCAGTTGGAATTGTAAGTGGCACATGATTTCTAATCGAATTTCTAATCAAGCATCCTATTAGAATAATAATCAATTAAACTTTTAAATACGTTTTTTTTTCCTTCAGTGTTCCATCATCTGTGACTGGATCATGCTGACCTTCATTGACAAAAATGGGATTTACAGCGAGAGGAAATTTGACAACGTAAAGTTGAAAATGCTGAATGAGATTATGTTGAAAGATACCACCACTTCTCTATGTTGTGCTGCTTTTTAATTAACCTACGATGTGATTGTCATTTTTACTTTGTTATTTTTTTCAGTCCTCTGATGAGCCCGTCGAACACATCATTGTTACAGACCTCACCCTCACAAGTTATGGCTCTACGCACTCAGACCTCTCAGATGGGGTGCCACTATGATGGACGGCTCACTCTCTCACCCCTTGGCCACAAGCACACTACAGGAAAGCACTCAGCCGTAGAACAGGACAGTGACTGTGCTCGAATTGTTGGCACTCTTGCTTCAGAAGTGAAGAAATGTCAAGCCACATATAGCCATAGGGTCTGAGACAGGGAATACAACCATCACTCCAATGGACAAATCTGTAACCTCAACCTTAACTAGAAGCCTTCAAGAGACAAATTCCCTAACTGCAGTGCACATACCAAGCTTTAAGTATTAAGGTTTTGCACCTACGTCATAATTGCATGTGTAATGTCAATGTAATGCCCTTTCAAGAGAGTTCCATTATCAGCATCATAGTTGGCCCCACAAGACTTCCGTTTTAACATTCCATATGTTATCTTAATGCAGAGGAAGTAGATTGGGAACCAAATAGAACGTTCAAGCATTGTTTTTGTTTTTATTGTTGAAAGGGTCTATAGATAGCTTACTTTAGTCAAGTCTGTATTCAATGTCATTGATATTTGGCAGGGGGAAAAAAACAGAAGCAGAATTATTCAGTATTACTGCTGGCTCTGCTTGTCAGTGATGCAAACATAGCTCCGCATATAACATAGTAATATACATATTACAGTACAGAGTGTGAATTCTATTGTTTTGTGTCCAAACTGTAGTTTCTTTTCATTGGTTGAGGTTGATTTGTATATGTTCTGGTTTATCTCTGTAGCCGATTCACATGCATGTGCAAACCAAAAGTTAAAGTGTGGTTGCAACAATTATACATCTCATCATTTCCAAGAACCATTCCATCTCCGATACCAATTGATGTAATTTTGCTGGAAGACAGGAGTGAGGGTTCCCAGGGGAGAAGGGCTCCATGTAACAAATACAATGTGGTCATTATTCTCCCCACAAAATAGCTTCCATAACAAGATTGTGGGGAAGAGTGCTAGCAGGCTCATACTCAACCTTCTTCTCTGACACAATGGATGAAGCACTTCAGACAGCAACCTGACACCAAATGTGTTTTTTTTTATTTAATGGATCTATCCTTTTGGTGATTGGGAGGAAAAATCCTACTTGTCAGTTACAGATTAATAATTGTCTGGGACTGAAAAGAACACTGTCCGGGAAATTGATGTGACCAGCACGGGCGCTCAATGACAAACAGAACTTAACAGGAACAACTAAATGATGCTGTGATCGGGAAAGTAAGTCAAGCCTGACTTTCCGAAGCACTTGATCGAATTAACCCGTGAACTTCAAGGAGTGAAATTGTATTATGAGGCCACAGGAAGACACATCAGCCGACAAGGAGCCTTGAATCAGAGGATGGGTCCAGCTGTGGGTGGGATAATGAGGTTAGTGTAATGAGAGGAGATGGACTCAGGACGGGGCTGCCTTTAACCAGCCACGTTCAGCGAGGATGTACGTATGTTGAAATGCTCGGCATTCCCATTATCAGTGATCTGCACTTCCAGGATCCAATGATATACTGTGTCTATAAAAAAGTATTCACCCCCTTGGATATTTCCCCTTTTATTGCTTTTATAAATGGAATCCTGGTCAATATAATTTGGCTTTTTTGACAAATTTACAAAAAATGTGAAACCAGATTTCTACAAAGTAATTAATTTTAATTAATTAAAAATATATAATGCATAATAAGTGATTGCATAAATATTCACCCCCTTCAAGTCAGTATTTAGTAGACACACCTTTGGTCACAATCACAGCACGGAGCCTGTGGATAGGTCTTAATTAGGCTTGCACATCTGGATACTGCAATTTTACTCCCATTCTTCTTTGCAAAACTGCTCAAACTGTCACATTGCACAGCGATTGAACATGATCAACCCTTTTCAAGTCCAGACACTTTAACTTTCTCTATTGGATCGAGGTCTTGGGCACTCAAGAACATTCATCTGGTTGCCTTTAAACCATTTCTGAGTAGCCTTCACGCCTCAGGTCATTGTCTTGCTGGAAAATAAATCCTCCCAAATTGTAGTCTTCTTGCAGACTGAATCAGATTGTCCTCCAGAATTTCCATATATTTTGCGGCAGTCATTTCAGTCTTTACCTTTACAAGCCTTCCAGGGCCTGCTGCTACCACAATCACGCTTCACAGTAGGGTTGGTGTGTTTGCAGTTATGTGCATTGTTTGGTGTCCGTTAAACATTGCATCTAGTCTGATAGCATGAAAAGTTACATTTTGGTCTAATCAGACCAAAGAACCTTCCTTTTGACTTTGGAGTCTCCCACATGTTTTTGGGCAAACTTTAGTCGAGAGCTTTGCCTTTCTCTTATGAAGCTTTGACTGTGAAGAACCCTGGCAAAAGTTGTTGTAAGCAGTCTCTCCCATCTCAGCTGCTGAGGCTTTTAACTCTTTCAGAGTTACCATAGGTGTCTTGGTGGCCTCCCTCAACAGTCTTCTTACGGTCACTCAGTTTGTGGGGCAGTCTGCTTTAAGCCTTAAAGGAATGTTGGAAAATGAAGGTTCTAAAGAATATCTGAGTTCATTGAATTCAACATAGAATTTTAGAACCGTCAATTGTTGCAGAATTGAATTTTATGTTAGAATGTTTAAAAACCCACACCTTTAAGGGCTAAGCAGATTTACACATGCCACATTGCTTCCATTTCTTAATAATGGATTTCACTGAACTCCAGGGGAATTCTTTTTTTGTATCCGTCCAAACTTACTTTTCAATAACCTTTTCTCAGAGTTACTACAAGTGTTCTTTTGTCTAATTGTAGCCAGGAATACTGATTAACCAGTTACTGGACCTAGCCTAGGTGTCCTTAAACTGCAATCACTTGAACCACTGTTGAATTATGTTAGTCACTTTAAAGGGGATATTTATGCAACCACTTATTTTACATAAGATTAATTGACATTACTTGCAGAAATCTATTTTCACTTGAATATGAAAGAGGGTCTTCTTGTCAAAAAAATCTTGTCCATTTAAATAAAAGCAATAAAATGGAAAATATCCTGGGGGGAGGGGGTACTTTTTATAGGCACTGTAACAAGCTTTTGAGGGACTAAAGTAGACATATGTGGTCTGTGAGGGCTAGGTAATCAGTCTATGATCACATCAACTGCTGTGCTGCAATTGGGAAAAATGTGTTGGTCCAAACAGATTGTATGCTGATGATTAAGCAATAAGCAACAAACCTAACAAGAGCACCGATGACCTTATAAAAACTGCCAGCTGCTGATTCAGGAGACTACAGAGGAACATTAGAGACCAATTACCCGTCATTTTGTCTTGTTGCTGCTAATGGGGACCACTCACCAGGCGATCAATAAGACAATCAAAATGTATTACGGTTTTGCAGACATACAAGACGACAACACCAGTGGGAAGAGATTGTCACTGTACATGCTTATAAATATAAAACAATTTATTACCAAAACACACCTTGCAAAAATGTCCATTATTCATTTTAGAGATCCTCATAATAAAAGTGTTTTCATGTTTTAACTTCAAATGCTTTTCAATGCTTCCCTCGGTCATGCATTATGTACAATTTCTCCATGTTGTGATATTTACAGCCTGCGGAACAATAACATCTGCAGGACACCGACGTGCACACCCAGACATCCATCACCATCAGTTTCTATTAATAGGGATTTTGTCACATTAGGCCAACTGGGGGCTCATGAGAAGCAGCCAGTCGATGGTCTCCTGCAGGAAGCCCATCTTGTAATAACCCGCAATGTTCCGGAACACTCTTATCTGCTCGGACAAGCTCTAGATGGGGAGGAAGCAAAGGAATCAACAAGACAGCCAAAGAATGTGGGAGATTTTTGATGATAAAATGGTAGACGTCTTAAGTGTTAGATGTTAGACGCACTTAAGACGTTGGATACGTTTTAAGTTCTAGATGTTTGATGCATTATGCCACTGACCTTGGTTGTGAAAGTCAGGTTGAAATCGCCAGCACAGCGACAGTACAGAGGCATGTTGGCCTCCTTCACTCCTTTGCATTTAGCACACTCCTGATAAAAAGACAGAGGTTGAGAGAGTGATCATTGGGAATTGGACACTGTGGTTATAAGTAGAGACAGCAGTGTGCGGAGATCATATTGGGCATCGTCTGTGTGAGTCTCTTACCAGGTCCTGCAGGGTGAAGCTCATCAGTTTCTTCTGTAGGGCCTCCACCAGCTCCATCTCTATGGAGTCCGTCTCGTACTGGGCCTGGCAGTTGGAGCAGAACCACTGTGGCAGAACAGTGCCATCCTACAGAGTGGAAATTAGATTTTTAGATACAGTAGGATTAGTTAGATAGATTTTTAGATACAGTAGGATTAGTTAGATAGATTTTTTCCCTTTATGGTATGGAAACGATCGATAACACTCCCAAAGACACTCCAGACTGCCTTTTTACCATGAAAGAACTCCATAAACAACTGCAACAACATTTAAAAGTCCTCAAATACAAATACCTGCTCATAAAAATATGACTAATATGATTAAACAGATGCAGTTTCTGTATTGCTGCCCTTCCCATTAAATAGTGTTCAAATTCATCATGCTGTTTGCATGTCGCTCTTCCAAAGCTCACCAACTTTCACTGTTCTGAAATTGGTGGCTACTGAGATGGGCTTTCTCTGAAATGGTAATATTTTCCAGATACCATTTTCCAGAGGTTTGGGGACTCCTTGTGGCAAACATATGCATTTGGCTGCATATGTTACAGGTTTGTGACCGTGAACTAATGTCACCTGTGTTATAAAAACACCCCCCCACACACACAAAATTCATTTTGTTTCTATGTAGGTATATTTTCTGCTTGGCCTTCAAAGACTGTCCCACCTTTCAGTTATTCCTGGTGGTAGTTTTCTGTACCTTGAACAGAGTAAAGGGCAAAACACACAATATACTGACCTGTGCCATGGAAGGGTCCTTGCACAGGTCAAGGTCACGGCAGAAGTTGCAGTGGTGGCAGATGACCTCTGGCAGGACGTACGAGTGGCATGGGTCACGGAACTGGGCGTCGTCTGAGAACTCGCCCACGTCCACCAGCCTCAGCAGGTCTCGCTTCAGCTTGTTCACCTGGTTCACGATGTTGCCATCCAACGACAGCACCTGAGAGGACAATGCACTTCAGTATAACCGAGAGCCACGCCCACAGAAACATCATACTCTTAGAGCATCTATCACCTGAGCACCAGATATAAGATGCTTACTCTTTATGCTTAAAAACAGCATCTTCACTCCTGTTTTAGACATATTTAAAGGGGAAATCCTGCCATTTTTCACATAGATCTCTGTTACTCAAGGTACAGCTCTACACACCATGTTCATGCCACCCAGAGTGTAGCATTGTAGCTGCCTGGCTGCTTGTGGATTTGCAACTTTAGTCCCATCCTAAAATTCCTACGGCATTACTGTAAAAAAGGGGCTGGATCTCTTCAGAGGTGCATCCTCAGAGGATGTACTTACTTTTACTTCCTCATTTTGGCCGACTCTTTTATCCAAAGCGACTTGACATGGACATGTCAATTCTTACAAGGGCTGGTTTCCCCAGAGCAACTCAAGGTTAAGTGCCTGACCCAAGGGCATAACTATGGCAACCAGGAATTGTACCCTCAACTTTTCAGGCTACTGCTTGCTAGCCCAGCTCCTTAGCTGCTATGCTACCACTGTCCCCATTATAGGTGTATGACGTACATGTATGCATGCAGTATGTTTACATGTCAGGTGCTCACCTGGCAGACGTATTTGATGAACTCCAGAGCAGGGTTGTTGAGGGGCAGGTGGGAGCCGGGCAGGGCGGGGAACATCTCGGAGGGCAGGGTCATGTTGCGCGTGCCCATCACCTTCTTCTGGATCTTCTGGGTGATGGTGAAGAAGTTCTGGGTCAGCTCGCCTGAGACATACTCTTGAGAGAAGCTGATCATGCCTGTGGGGGAGTTCAGAGAGAGGGATTATTACAGGCTTAATTAACACCAACTTTCACCATTACGCGCTGACTTGCTATATCAATACATACATCATACATACATACATACATACACTAACACTTCCTATATCAATTCATACATACATCAGTTATAGAAATATCAAATTGTACTGTTCACCAACAAATAAAAAGAAAATACTTGTTAAGTTTTATGCTGTGTCTAAATCTAGGTGCTCTGATCAAATTAAAAGTGTGTATGAGTATGAACCATATGTAAAGTATTGGTGAATGATGAGGACCCTGACTGACCAGGTAGGGAGTTGCTGTCCCCTGCTGCCTGCTGAGAGGCCTGGCTTCCGCCCCGCCTCTTGATGGGCGTGGCTCCTGGAGCGTTGCGCCGTAGCTCCTCCCTCATGCTGTGATAGACAGCTGCAATATAGGCTACAGAGAACAAATCACAAATCAGTGTAAGGCCAAATTGTTTATTACATATCAGGGATAGAGAAACCTACACAAAAAATGACAAATGAACAAAAACTGAAAAGTTAACTGAACCAACCAACCGTAAATGTTGTTACTTAAAAAACTATTTCATGGTCATTTACAAGATCAATTACATTTTTTACAAGGTCAAGCTCACTAAATTCTTTACGTATTCTAAAATGCACAGTTACGAATAACGGACACTTGGATTGGCTAAATGAAAGATCAAAGCCAAAGATGAGAAGAGCGTGAAATGAAATTCTTGTCAACAGCAGTGAGAGTTGAGACATTACCCGAGATGATCATCAGGTAGTACTTCTGACAGGACGCCGTTTGGGGGAGATACTGCATGATGTTCCAGTTGCTCTCAATCAGGTCTTCAACATCCTCTTCACCATCACCCACCTCTTCTTCGTCCTCATCCTCATCCTCACTGCCTTCCTCCTCTGACCCCTCGCCCTTTTCCTTTTTCTTCTTACCACCATCATTCTGCAAAGACACACACACGCGCACGCACACGCACACGCACACGCACACACACACACACACACACACACACACACACACACACGCACACACACACACGCACGTTTGGATGGTAGTTCACATAACACCACTGAGGTGCAAGTATCTATCTATCTATCTATCTCTATCTCTATCTATCTAATAGACTACACAGTCCTATGTTTGCTTGTGTAGATGCAACATTTGGAGTGTGAATATCTACCTCTCCACAGAGGATGCTGGAGGGCAGCTTGCCCTTCACCCCTCCGTGATTGGCTGGGTCCATCCACAGCAGGAACTCCCAGCAGCGTGAGAAGGTGAGCGAGAGGGAGTGGAAGATCTCCCGGGAGTGGATGCTGACGTTTCAGACGGGCCAGAGAAACAGAGCAACACATTTAACTCCTAACATCTTTACCTCTTTTTACACCACAAAGATCTAGAAATGGGCTGTTGGGACTTCAGACCTGTTAGTGATGTACTCAACATAAGCGATTGCGTCGTCAATGCGTCGTTTTTTGGTGCAGAGGATGATTCGATTGAAGTTCCCATAGACGACAGAGGAGCCAAGCCGTTTAAACTCAGCAACCAATCTACAGAAGAACAGTGCCAGTTACAGTTTCTTACAAACCCATCCTGGAGATAAATTCACACAGGCACACTAACAGCACGATAGATACCTTCATAGTGCTTTTTACCAGTATTAGTCATCACTGCATTTTAGCAAATGTTACGTCACCTTCTTCCATGAACTTTCCAGGAGAGTGGACAGGATGGGACAGCATGAAAATGAATTGTGTTATAAGTTGGGAAGGTTCTGGATTAGACTGTGTGTGCACTCACTGCAAGAAGATCTTCTTCATCATGTTGTTCAGGGTGCGGTGCAGGGCTGGGTCGTAGAGCAGAGAGCTGGGTGATCGCAGCCAGCGGTAGAAGTGCATCACCTGGTTATCGGCGTAGACGTTGTGGTACTGTGTGATCTCGCGCACCCAGCCAACAACCATGCTCTTCAGGATCCTGTCAATGTTTGGCAGACACCAAAGAGAGACAGACCGTAGCCCATTTAGAGGGCCCAATATGAAACGATCACTGCAAAAGTAACAATATAAATGAATGAGAATGAGAGAATGAGCTCATGGGGGCAACCTGAATGTGTTGGAGCAGAGCGCCGTCTCGTCGTAGCTGGCCACAGCGGTGGCGGCCTGGTTGCCCGTCATCATCTCCTCCAGGGAGGCGTGCTGGATGACGTCAAAGCTGACGCCCATGCTGGCGCCGCCCTCCATGTCGTTGACGTGTTGGGACTGCAGAATGGTGTTGACCGCCAGACTCTGGATGTCTAGCTCCACACACACTGTTGGAGATCATGGGCAATTCGAAGTTAGCTTAGAATTAGGAGTGTAAGAGCTTTCCCACTCAGTGGCCAAACAAATACAAGTGCTCTGACAGGGAGGATATGTGTCCCAATTACAATTGATGCCGATTCAGTCATTTCAACTTTCATTTTTTACAAACATTTTAATTCTTCGATTTCAGCTAAACAAGAAAAGATGTCCACAGACCCTTTCTACAAAAACACAAGTGGAACCATATAACCAAAGAAGCTATTAAGTGGCTATTTGAATATCTAAGACACTAGCTCTGCCTACAGCCTGCCTCTAAATGAAAAGGGCCGCATGTAGTGTATGAAACAGCATGTACTGGATCAGAATAAACAGTAGCCCTGTGGGTCACCTGTGGAGTAGCAGCCCTGGCTGTTGATCTCCACCGAAGCGCGGTCATCGCTCTCCATCACCAGCCTGCTGTCGTCCGCCTCCTTGCCCCCCAGGTCGGGCCTGGCAGTGGGTGAGAGCCACAGCAGGTGGTTGTGCTTGCGCAGGTGGCGCGCCAGGAACAGGTCCGAGCCGAAGATGGACACGTCCTGAGGCAGGTTACCTACAGGCAGGTGGTAGTACCTGGAGAAGGGAGAATAAGACACAGGTAAGTTGGTGGGAAGCATACAGATAAACAAATGTGCTTTAATTGAGAAGTTGCAACTTGCCTTTTCATGATATTTGCAAGTTGCCTTTAAGAACTTTGTGATATTTACTGTGAAGCTGTCACTGTGTTCAGAATTAGGGAGCAGGCACTAGACCTGCTCTGATTGCACATAAACAACCATTTCTCATTCCAGAAGTACATCACGATCATTCTGTAAGTATTTTGGGCGGTGGTAGCCTAGTGGTTAAGGACCTGGGCTAGCATGCAGTAGCCAGAAAAGTTGTGGGTTCAATTCCCAGCTTCCTTGAACAAGACACTCTGGGCACAATGGCTCTTATAATGTAATTGACATATGTAAGTCGCTTTGCATAAAAGCGTCTGCTAAATGAATAAATGTATATGTATTTCCCAAACGACTGCCCTACATCTGGTTGGCTACAAAACTGCATGGCTGAAAGTGAAAGTGAAAGTGAAAGAGGCATGACACAAAGCCAGCATAAAGTTAGGACGAGGGCGGAGGGGGTGCCCACCTGGCCATGTCGAAGGCCTGCGAGAGGCAGCTGTCCAGGTTGAGGTAGTGTCGGACCATGCGGCGGGCACCGTGGCGCTGCCAGTCCAGCACGCTGTAGTTGATCTCGTCGACCACGTGCACCGGCACCACCGGAAACTCCTCCAGCACCGCCATGCCTGCCGCCAGACGCCGCAGCTCCCAGTTGGACTGCACCGCGATCAGAGTGGGGCCACGGCGCTCCTCCTACACACACACGAACACACACACACACACACACACACACACACACACGCAGACAGTGTTCCAGCATCCAAAAATGAATCTTTTATTTTTATCCCACTCTCTATGCTTTTATATCAATAGTCAGGTCCGATAGGAATAATATCTATGTACATCATATGTTGTATATACAGTATATTAGGAAAAGCATAAGAGTGATGGTGGGTACCTTGTAGTTGAGGAGGATGCGCTGCACAGCTCTGTAGATGGCCTTGGCGTCGTTCTCGGCCCGCACCTCAAACTGGTGCTTCTCGGGGGGCAGCAGGTCCTCGCTGGTCTTCTCCAGCAGAGCTGTGCGCTCTGCCCCGTACAGGGTGCTCAGGTTGGGCATCTGGTTACTGCGCACCTGCAGCAGACGAGCCGAGGAGTGGACACAGACAGAGATGAGTAAAAGACAGATATCCTATCAGGAAATGCATCTTCAGGGGTGCAGACTCTCTGCAATGCATGTAAACGCAAACTTTCCGTGCCAAATAGAGAAGAAAAACTGGACCTCCAGAAAAAAATGGTAGGAATTCAAAATGCATAAAGGTGCTCCCACCAAGCACATCATATTACCACACCAAATCACTGAAGAAATCTCCAACCTTCAAGACGTTAAAGTAGGATTAAGCTGCTGTTGTTGAGATATAAAGAAACAAACTTATCTAATAAAAAGAAACCTTCTTTTCAACTTATTGTTGTCAACTACATAACATTCAGTACACCCTGTAAAGACACTTTTGAGACAGGACGTTTGAGACACTTGTTTTGCGTGGCTTTGTGAGGCTCAGGGAGAGAGAGAGCAGAAGAGAGATGTCCCCTCACCGTGTCGAGCACAAACACGCTGGCCTTGCGCTGAGACGGAATAAAGAGGCCAAACAGCGCCTTGTGTCCTCGGCTGTGGTGATACAGGTAGATGTGACGCACACTGCCTAGAGGAGCACACATCAGCAGAGAGGCCATTTCAGCAAATACATCTAGTACTTTACAATACTCCTTTACATTTAGCACTTTACAATACTCCTTTACAGCTAGTTTGCAGCTAGTACTTTACAATACTCCTTGCAAAATAATCCACAGAGGAAAAACACTTCAGAACAACAACAAAAAGCATGTAAGCAAGATAAAAGTAATAACAAACTTGGAAGTATTTCACATCGAACAGTCAAGAAAGCAATTTCACAAAATGTGCTAACAATACAATACGACTGTGTGCAATCCCTTACCAGGTTCCAGGTAGCTGAACTGAGCCAGTGATCTCATCTCCAGGTGCTCAAGGTCAAAAGTGTCAGCCTCTCGGCCGGCAAGGTCACGCACGGCCTGCTTGTTGACCATGCACATACAGCCCAGCTGCACCAGCGCTCGGAACAGCAGAGGAACCTGAGGAACGGAAACGGTCAGACTAAAGCAAAACCAACTGTCCACATTTAAATGCTTTTATTTGGATTCGAAAGGCAGGCAAGGAAAACAAGATCCAAATACTGTGGGAAGAGTCACTGACAAGGTGACAGGTCTACATGGCTCACATACTGTCCACAATTACCACATGACAGATTAAACAACGCATGTAAAGCTGGTATTATTTTAACATTACAATGTCTAGCGCAGGGGTGTCCAACCATATTTCCTCTGTGAGCTACTTTGACTAAATGAACGTGGCCGAGAGCTACCAATGTATATACTGTATATTTATAGGAGTAGCAGCATGTCTTCAGATAGCTGATTTCCACCCAAAAGCAGCAGACTGAACTTTAAGGCAATTTACCTTCTCCGTTTGTAGACTGCTGTGGAAAATGGCATTGCATCTTTTACCGACTGATAGGCTTGCACCGCAGATCACACACACACACAAAAACACAAGCGCCACACACACACACACACACACACACACACACACACGCTGCCTACCTACACCATCTGCTGGAGACCACTGGTTTAGAGCCTGTCTACAAGTTTACAAATGACTAGCCCAGCTGAGGTTCCAGTGTGCCCACCGGTCCATGTAGCTGTATAATCTGAACCGACGTGCCTCTCTCTACTCATCTGCACAACAGTACAGAGCACTGTACCTGAGTCTCATACACTCCCTCGATGTCAGGAGCGGAGAGGTCGGCGTTGATCTCGTTGATGTGCTCTTGGTACATGTCCTCAGGGACCGTGTACTGGTAGAGGTAGTACACCACATTGGAGCGGGGGAGAATTCGGTTCACCTGCAAAACGGCAGTTCAGAAACAGTTCACGAACATTCACTTATTTTTTATTTTCACAATGGATACAACATCTTTTGCTTATCCATACACAGAGGCTACATTTATTTATTCCAGCTTTAAGGGAAGGCAAACCTTTCTGTATGTGGGTCCCTCGTCTTGCTTTTGGATCTTCTGGTTGACATAGAAGACTCTGGGGATGGTGAGCTTCATGCAGTGGAGGTCACTGCCTATCACTGCCCACAGCTTAAACAGGCCTGGGTGACTGGTCTCTGCAATCTAAAAGGAGAGAAAACACAGATGTTTACATAATTGTAAAACAGTTCTCCAATGTTTTTTCAGTTAGCCTTTTAAAATGATTTCAGATTAGTAAACAGAATATGCCTTTGGACCATTGGATGAATGGTTGCTGATAATGGGCAATGTAGATATTGTATTAAAGATCATCCATTTCTTTCTACAACAATTGAGAACCTTTTGCAATTATGTAAGCACATATTGTAATCTGAAAACTGCTGCCCTGATTTAAAAAACAATTTAACTGATATTCTGTCTATAATGGAATGGAAATTTCTAAGTGACCCCAAACTTTTGACTGGTTGTGTGTGTGTGTGTGTGTGTGTGTGTGTGTGTGTGTGTGTGTGTGTATGTATGCATGACTGCTCTGTCTGACCTGTATGATCTGCCAGGGCATGTCCAGCATGCTGCGGGCCGTCTTGCGCAGGAAGTTGCCCAGCGCGGTGGTGGGGCCGTCGCGGATCACGCCGCCCCCTGCAGGCAGGGCCTCGCCGTCCGCCCGGCGCCGCTTCTTACGCCGCTCCTTCCTCTGGCGCAGCTGCAGCTCCCACTTCTTCTTATGGTAGCGCAGCCACACCAGCAGCTCCTCCTGAATCATCCCACACACACACACACACACACACACACGCGCACGCGCGCACACACACGCACACACGCACACACGCACACACGCACACACGCACACACACACACACACACGATCAAGCAACCAGCATTCTGCCACAATTTTACACTATTCTCAATGGTAGAATAGACTGACAGACAACTTCACACTAACATCAATGTGATGAGTGTATTACATTAAAGGCATACTGTAACAACTTTCTTAAGCGTTTTCCTATCAGAACTTCAAGAATCTGTAATCTTAAAAGGGAAACTCTGATCTAAAAACAACACAGGGCCTATTTGTGGATGAAAGCAAGTATAAACTTTCACTAGGGACCAAAATGGCATTGATTTCAGTAAGGCTGGAATATGTATTTAGACAAGAGTTTCCCAAAGTAACAAAAGCAATCCACAACAAAGGCAAACACTCTAATACCGGTATACTGATATACATCTTATCTGCATGCTACATACACACGAGATGGCCCAGGGTGCTGGGAAGCAGCCTGTTCACCACATGGGTGTCCCCCTCACCTTTGATGGTCCCTTGGGGGGCGGCGGGCCGAGGATCTCCCTCCAGGACTGCGTGAGCTCCAGCTCCTGGGATTCGGCCTGGCTCTCCTCCCCCTGGGACACACGCTTGCGCTTGGTGCTGATGAGGATGGCCGGCTGCAGCGGCCGCGGGGGCTTCCCAAAGTCCTCAATGTCCGCGGCCTCCCCGGCCTCCAGCGTCTGGGCCACCTGAGATAGCACAGGGTGGGGGAGGGAGTGGTCAGGGCCTCATAACAAACAGATGTATGCTCTAGAGCAGTGGTATGCTCAAGAGCAGCTTTTTGTCTGGCGACCCCCCACAAAACATGGGCCAAGTCTCGCGACCTCCTTCTCTCTAATCGGCGGAATTTGGTTTTCAAATGTTGTGAGATGGGCATTGTAAGCAAAGGCAGAAAATGTCTTCTCTTATAGGTAGGCTGTGTAAACACCAAAGGAATTAGGTCAATGGCAGCCTTTGCAAATCATATGTGACCCCTCTAAAACTTTTGGCGACCCCTCTAGAGCAGTGGTTCTTAACTGGTGGGTTGGGACCCAAAAGTGGATCACGGAACGATTCTGGGTGGGTCGCGGAGCTTGTGGTAAAAAAAAAAAGACGAGATCGCCCATTTCAAATAGACTTAATTGAGACAAAATGGTGCAGAAACCCCAGTGTGCCATGTTCACAATTGCTGGAAACTTGAGAAAATGCCTCATAACAAAGAACACCTGTCAACCTGACAAACCTGTCAAGTACTGTCCTTCACAAATGTAATGCCAAACATCAGCATGTTCCAAACAAGTAGGCATACAGGCATTTCGCTCACCGCATCTGTTGGCTTGATCCATAGACTGCTCTATATACTGTATACAGTCTATGGCTTGATCAGTAAAAAGATATATGGGTCGTGACTTAATGAACACGGGAAATTGTGGGTCCCAAAGCCAGACCAGTTAAGAACCACTTCTCTAGAGCAATAAATAAATAAATAAAAATGATTGTGCATTTGTGTGACACAAATGAGATAAGCACTGATTGGGTACCTGTCTCTTTCCCTCGCTGGTGAAGAGCTCGCTGATCTTCTTCTGCTTGAAGATGTCGTTCTTCTCCAGCAGCTTCTTGTGCAGCCAGTCGGGGTGGCGCACCCTGGGCACCGGATTCTTCACCTGCTGCAGCGCCGCCGGGATGGTGATGATCTTCTGGATGGCACTGCCCAGACGCTCAATGTAGTAGTTCCAGTCAAGGATCTGCGAGCGATTAGGAGACGCAAGGGGAAGGTTACAAAGGCACGGTTGTTCTGTGGGTATTAATGCAAAGACATCCTTTCAAAAAAGTGTATGTATGTAGTTAAAAGCACATACCTTCCATAAAGCTATATATCTGAACTGATTGCTACAGGATATATATACATATACTGTACATATACAATGTTCCAACTTTACTTATACTAGTTTGTTAACATAATCACATTTTTGTCTTGTAGCTTTGCAGACAGCCTAGACTAGTAACTTGTGGAAGATATGCCATAACTCACTGTTCTGATGTCCAGTTCGTGAAGACTGGGCATCTTCAGCCATTTGCGCAGGAAATGCTTTTTGACTGAAGGTTCTGCCTGGAAGATAGCCAAAGGTATGGCCCTGCAGGAAAAGACAGAAGAAAGAATTGCAGAACAGTTCGTAGTCTGAAAAAAAAAAAAAAAAAAAGACTATCTAAGGGGGCGATCAGACAGGACACGCTTTGCCGCTTATAAATCGCGAGGCGCACTATGTTTACATAAAAACGCGAGGTACAGCAGGCAAAAAGAACGTGAAGTGGTCTGGGTGAATTAGCAGTGCGCAAACCGCTTGCTGCCAATACGAAACAATAAAAAAAAAAAAAAAGCGGTAAAAACCACGTCCTGTCTGATCGCCCCCTAAGGAACTCAGTTTCTGTAATGTTTCAAAGAAGATTAAACAGGGAGGCTACACCGGGCACGTAACTGAAGCGTTCCGTTTGGGTTTTGTCTGCTGCAACAATTAGCTTCCACTGTAATCAATGGAACTGGCTACACCATACGTGATGGTGGCACGTTTTAGACCTTTAGCCTTCTAAAACTATTTTTATGCCCTGCAAACGGAGCGCTTCAGCTGCGCACCCAGTGTAGCCTTGGTGTAATTATTTAATTAATCATAATGCGTGTGTGTTTTCAGTTCGTTGTTGGAATAATCCAGTCTGTTAACCAGAGGTTCCATCTACCTCTCAGTGACGGGCGAGCCTTCGGGTTTGCGTGAGATAACGTAGCGGCAACTCAGCCCCGCGTCCTTCACCATTTGGTCCCCCAGAAACTCCGCCAGGCGCTTGGCCGTGCTGATGGAGGTGGACTTCTGCTCGCCGTAGTCCTCCAGCTTACGAGACATGGAGCGGTTCTCAGCGATCAGCTCGAACAACTCAGTGTCCGGCATGTTGGCAGCCTACAGGAGGGCAGGGGTAAGGACCACAGGGGCATACTGAATGAGGAACTAACATGATTCATCACTGCATCTATCTAGGACAAGGAAGACTACAATCATGTATTAATGAGAGAACAGCATATTAAGAATTGTGGAGACATTATGAATAATATCAGTGTTTCCCATACATTGACTTATTTGTGACGGCCCACCACAATATCAACACTGACCACCACACAATGATTTTTACTGGTTCTACTAAATTGTGCTTAAATCTGGTTAGCATCATAACCACACTGCGCTAATGTGTGAAAAACTGTTGCATTCAAGTTAATTCTGCAAACCTACAACTACAAATAGAATTTAATTCTGTGGGAAACACTGAATATTATGATAATTCACCACCAAACACCATATGATAGTAAAGCGTAGAAAACGCACCTTGCTGTAGAGAACGTCCAGCCAGTAGTCGGCCACTTTGGCCACTGAGGCGTAGACCTCCTCCAGCGTGGTGCCCTTGAGGAAGGCCTCGAACACAGAGGACTGGAAGATCTTGATGAGCTGCAGCTCTCCCCTACGCTTCACCTCAAAGCCCTTCAGCTCAGCCAGAGAGCCGTCCTCATTAAACACAGCGTACCTGTGGAGGAGAGATGCAGGTGATGCAGCATGAGCTGTTAAAGGCACGATTTCATGGCAAGCATCTCTGATTCCCTAAAGCAGTAGGGAGCTTAACACCCCGTTATCCTGGAATACAGGGAGACGTCAGCTCAAGGAGGAACTCTACTGAAAGAACATGTAAGGTGTGCCAAGTTTATTTGCCAAGAAGTTTATAACTTTGTCACTTGAGTTTATCTGATGAGAAATGGATCACTTCACATTTTAAGAGATCCCTCTACACAAACAGACACAGTGACAGGTAGTAACATGAATCCCTATCATAATAAACTGTAGGACCTATATATAGTCACCTTATAGTCACCTAATAGTTACCTATTGGTTTTACTTCTTTTAGCCTGGGGGGTGTAATGCACTGGGTGTTGGTCATGTGGGTTAACACGCGTATATGAACAGTGCTTGAAGGTTAATTGCAGAAGGTGCGGATGTCGGGGAGATACGGTTATTACCGTAGCCGTTGCCAACAATATGCCGCCATCACACTACAGCACGCACTTACAGCAATACAGCACTATTTAATATCACCACCAGCACCGGGTTTGTTTTATGTCAAGACTAAAATACGCAATAAATGGGAACACCATCTAACCAGAGTTACTGTATGGACAGCCATTGATAATAACACTTTGCCATCCATGCGGAGGCTCATGGGATAGCCTGTATATAAACACTAAATTAATTTTGTTTGTTTCTTCAGTATTACCTCTTCTTCAGTTTCTTGCCCTCTTCTTTGGAGGCGGGCAGTATCATGGCCAGGTAAGGCCCGTCCACCTCAAAGAAGATGCTGTTCTCAGCGCGCGTCTCGTAGGTCAGGTTGGCCGGATCCACCAGCTCCTGGTACTGGTGATTGGTAAAGCCCTCCTATATTAAACAAAACAAAACAAAACAAAACAAAAACAATCATTACAAAAACATTAACACCTGTAATACTAATAAAACTCAAAACAAAAGTCAAACCAAAACATTATCGATGATATAGGTCAGGTTACCTTAACCATGATGTTAAGCATGGCTCCCGGGTAGGAGATGGTGACTTTGGGCTTCTTCTCATGGGTTGATTTGATGACAAAGTTCTCAGGAAAAGAGTTGGGTAGAACACACCAAATTCCATCCGTGTCCAACTCCAAAGGCCTCCTGCAGAACCAAGCAGAACGGAGTGTCAAGATGTCAAGACAACAATGAGCGGGAAACGGGCCGTAAAGTAAGTATTTTAGGACCACTGAGCATCCTGAGCATGGTGCTCTTGAGCCACATTGGACCAACATCTTACCCAATTTGTTCAATGAGCTCCCTGGCTTGGGTGATGATGTTGGCCCCAGTATAGCACACAATTCCTGCCATTTCCATGGAGTACCAGCGAGCTCTAGAGAGCACAGAGGACCAAGTCATGAGATTCTATTGGTTACAGACACGCATGAAACTGAGGCCGTGTTATAATTCACAGCATGTGAATGTATATGTATGTGTGTGTGTATGTATATATATATATATATATATATATATATATATATATATATATATATATATATATATATATATATATATATATATATATATATATATATATATATATATATATATATACACACATATATATATATATATATATATATATATATATATATATATATATATATATATATATATATATATATATATATATATATATATATATATATATATATATATATATATATATATATATATATATATATATATATATATATATATATATATCTGTGTCTGTAGATGTGCATGTGTATATATGTGTGTGTGTGTGTGTGTGTGTGTGTTCATTCATTCATACCCTTTCCTCATGACATAGCCATAGAAGGAGTTGAGGATGCACTTGTGGGCCAGCTGCAGAGACTCGTACAGGATCTCCATGTTCTTACAGCGCTTCACCTCGGCGGCATCGCCTGCGTCCTGAGCCTGAGACAGCTTCTTCTTCCACACCTAGAAAGAGAGTCATGAGAGACAAGTGACAGCTTAACATCTGATGAGGATGACTGAGCTACAATGTTCCCCATCAATACCATTAATTATCTTGTATGACAATGCAGAGAAGACAAAAACAATTTGAGAATAACTTGTTAAGTGTTTAACAACTTAGATCTTAAGAGTATATCTGTTTTGAAAGCAGTATGGTGTCTGCAAGGATGAGAGCAAAGACCTGATAGTCTTACGCATGAAAAGGCTTCACGGTCAACCCAGATGTGCTGTAATAAAGGCTACCTTGTGTAAGCCCTTGAACTCATAACGGCGATCTCTGAAGGCTCGGACAGTGTCCACATAGAAAGAGTTCTCCCTCTGGCAGATTGTGGTGACTCTTGCCTCCAGCTTTGTGACATGCACCTTCTTATAAGCCTTCCTACAGTAATCTAGAGACAAACCGCAGACAAGGACAAATCAATCATGCACACGTGCATCTAGAACATTTATTTACAATCACGTTTCGAATCAAAACAATCTCCATCTATTCAACTCCAACTGCCTGACTTGATCACCTTCCACATGTGAGCAATAATAGAAGCAAAGATGACATGAGGAGGGGACATACGCCATGTATTATTAACACTAATAGCAGCGCTTAATCACTTAATCAGCCTTGGATGTACCACGGAGTTGGAACAGTGGAGAAGAGTACAAAGGAAGTGTGAGATGCGCTACTCACCGGCAAGACGTTTCTTCTCGTGACGAGCCTGTTCCTCTCGGTCGAGCTGGTGGAAGGCCCGCGGGCGGCCGTTGGGGAAGAAAGGAGGAAACTTCTCGGACTCCAGCTGCTGCTGGATGCGATGAAACTCACTGCGACTCGCTGGCACTGAACAAGACAAGCAAAAACGTAGGAGCTGATTTTTTCCCCCAGCTGAAACACCAAGAAAGGACTATGTTCACAAGTTTACTAGCAATAGAATCAGAATGTTGGGGTAACCCGACCATACGAGCATTCATGTAAATATCTCACTAAATGCTGGAAGAAATTAATAACTTAAGCTCTCTACACCTAAGTAGTTGGTGAAAGGAAAACTTGTTACAGAAACTGTCTAGTAAGGTCTGATAAGACCCACATTTGCACATCCCAGGTCATGAATAAGAAGGTTAGGGCTCCTTCGTATTTGGTGGACTGCTAAGCAATTTGAGATGGTCAAATAATGTACTTTGAAAAATCTCAAATCTGAAAACAGATTCACGTAGACAAGCGTTTCTCAAACTATGGAAAAGACTTGCTAATTTGGTGTCGCCAACCATAGAGGCATACAGTTAAGCGGTGGTATGAGCGTTCATTCAATGAATGCGTGTACGTGTCTGCGCGAGAGAAACTGAAACCCCTCGATGTTGGTATCAAAGCTCCGCGTCAACCTGTTGGAAGGCTATTTAATTATGTAACATTTAATAGAATATTGTGGATTCTTGCAACTTTCATAAAAACAGAGCAGAGACAATATAATAGTCTGTCTAGCATTAAGTATTGTATAGACAATTTTGTTTATTAGCATAATTAGTCAATTTTGTTAATTAGCATAATTAGTCTTCCTGTTAAAGATCTCCAGATCAGTGATTTACGCCTATCTGCTCCGCCATTTACCATACACAATAGCTGGTATTGTGTTTCCTGAATCCTTACTGTACATTCATGCCTTCGAATGAAATTTCATTAAAAAGCATGTCAATATTTTATTTATTCCATTTGCCTACCATGTATGATGCTTGCATGAGGGAAAAATCCCAAAACAATGGCACCCGTATAATTGCTGTTGTTTTGAGAACTAATTCTCATAAATTATCATTTATTTTAGTAATTATATTTTACATTAGTAAAGCAGTCCTCTGATGTGCATGTTTTCACAAACTTTTTGTGAACAATGTTAGCACTTTAAATGTATAATGATATAGCATAACAATAATAATTGTGTTCATGTTCATTGGGTTTGTGTAGGTGGGCCCTATGACCCCAAAGTCTGCCATGACTGGGCCTCAGGTCAGTTTGAGAAAGGCTGACGTAGACCTTCAGTTTCTCATCTAACAAAATATTTACCTGTACGTCATAAACACATTGAACGCATAATCATCAAAACCTGATCTGTTGCACTTAATACATTGTTTTGCACATGTAATCATCACTCAATGACACCCATGCAAGTCTTCAGTCCCTACAGAGCATTGCTGCCTTTACACAATCACACCAACCATCGGATAAGGCAGCAGTCCTAAATCATTAAACCCTTTAGGAGATCTCAATAATTCAAAACTCATTTTCCAGTGGTTATTAACATGGGTCTGGGTCTGGGTCTGCCTGGACATAAATCACTCACTGATCTCCCCTCTCCAGTGCCAGGTCATCCTCCTCTGGCAGTTAGCCCCTGGTTTGTTAAAGTCACAGGCAGCACAGATGGCCTCATCCACCATGGCAGAGGGCTGATGGAGAGGAGGAGTAAGGAGAAAAGAAACAAGAGACAAACAAATACACACACACACACTGATCTTAACTCAGTGATATTAACACACACTCATATTAACACACACACTCACTCATATTAACACACACTCATATTAACTCAGACACCATCGCAGAAAAGCAAAGTTCTCAAGCCACATTAAAAACTTTCATATGATGATTTGTGCTTTTTCTAATTTGTTTATGACTGCAAAGTTTAGGACTGTGGTGCTAACCTGCAGGCGATTTGTCAGGATGATGTTGGGGTACATAGCCCCCACGTCAAGATGGTAGATGAGAGGACATTCAATCCTGTTGGGCACCTCCTTCAGTGAGATCAGCTTCTTTTTGATCTCATCACACACCTGTAGAAGCCAGGGGATTAATATCTTCTTCACTGTTAAAGTAATGCACCAGTAATGTACGAATAACATCCACTACTACATTGCTTTTAGTCCTTTAAAGACCATATTGCATGTTATAACCAGCAGCAATGTGTATGACTGTTACTGTGGCCATAAATGGAATAAAAATAATGGTCACAGTTTAAATATCAGTGATTAGAGGATCAGAGCAGAAGATCAAGTCAACTATGAGGTGATCAAGGTAGCATGTGTGACCTCATTGAAGTTAGTGACTTGTTCCAGCGGAATATTCTCCTCTTCCTCAATGGCATGACGCATAGTTCTCTCAACCCTCTGAAGGAGGAAGTCAAATGCTGCAGGGTTCTGTCCATTTGAAAAAAAAACAAAAACAATAAAAACCAAAAGAAAGCAACAAAGATAAAAATTAGACAAACATTGTAAAATGAACTACATTAAAAACACATATATGACCACAGCATGAAATCATGTAGGAAAATCTTGCAAAAACTATGTGGGCCGTACCATTTTGAAGCGGCAGGGAATGTCACTGCGGAAGACCCCGGACTCCAGGGCCTCCACGTGGCCGCCCACATAGGTCTCAGAGTCCATCACGTGACCATCACTGGTCAACTTGTTAAACACCTGCTCCTGCTTGTTGGGGAAGACTATGTTGGCATGGAAGGCCTGGACCATCAGTAGAGCCTCACACAACGTGCCAGAGCCTTTACGTAAAACCTGTAAACACACACACACAGTCAAGACAGTCAATGATTGTGTGAATTACACCCTCTTGATTCAAAAGACAAATGGAACTCACCCAGACATGCTAATGGACACTCAACACTGATGCATTCTCCCCATATGGGTTATATCAATTAAATTACTCACTGGTGTTTAAAAAAATGCTGTCTGTGGCACTTAACTGGATTATGCTCTCTCTGTGTGTGTGTGTGTGTGTGTGTGTGTGTGTGTGTGTGTGTGTGTGTGTGTGTGTGTGTGTGTGTGTGTGTGTGTGGGGGGGGCTTCAGTTAAGGGAGTGCTTAGCCAGGCAGTGTGTCCTGGTTACCTCGTCCGGCTCCATTGGAATGATGGTGCATAAAGCGAAGATGAAGGGATGGACGTACTTCATGTAGAGGTAATATGTGGCCACGGCGTCGGACACAGAGTAAGTGGCCAGGGTCTGTGGGAAGAAGGATTTACTTCATTTTAGAACTCATGTGGTTTCCAGTCTTTGTAGTGTTAAATTATAAATAAATAAATCAAATCAACCAACCAACCGACCAACCAACGTAAATATCAGTCCATGTAAATATCAGTCAGTGTAAACTGCATTAAAGCAACACCAAAGAACTTTCCCTCTGTCGCACGCACGCTATTTGTTTATCCAGCACCGGCTTTGCAAATGTCCACAGACAAGGTAGAATATTTTGCATGACTTATAAAAGTACGATGTATTGCGACATCAGATGCAAGTCAAATTTGTAGTTTCTAATTAGGTCTCATTCCATCGAACTACAGATCCGCTACCCGATCTGGCAAACATAGTGGCCCTCTATCGGCTATAACCGCACTAAGCGAATGCAGAATTGCCGATCACCCTGTTACGAGTTGATGAACCACTGAAACAATTTTGGAAACATTATTTTAAGATATAAAAAACTCTTTGGTGTTGCTTTAAGCTTATTAAAACTTCAAAATACCTCAGAGTATAACAGGGTCGAAGCAGACCTTGTACTGCACTGTTACAGAATTTGCCAGGATACGCTCACAGCTTGTCTTTCCAGAAAACGTTTTAATCATACGTAACATTATTATGATAATGGAAATTCAGGTTTTGCTTCTTGTGTATGTTTTGCAGCAAGCGCTCTCATTGTGTGATTTTGTGAGGGCGTGGTCAGCACACCTGTGGCTCCTCCGTGGCCATGCGACACATCTCCTCTGGGTCCAGCTCCACCGGGTCGTAGCTCAGCTTGGCCTTTGCCGCTGCCTTCAGGTTGTGACTCCCCACTGGCAGGTAGCTGTCTCTCTTCACCCACCTGAGAAGAGCGCAGAGGGATCGTTTACACTTCAGAATGTGTGAATCTCATGTTCAAGACTGACTGGCTTCTGATATGGGGAAAAACAAATCTTTGCATGGATTACTTAAACCAAAAAGCCTTTATGTGTGCTACCATAGATATGAACACAAAAATACAAAAATGCATTCCATTAAGTTCCCATTAAAGGTTGTATCAGCGATAGCGGGGTAACGTCACTTCTGTTGATGTTCAAACAAAACAGAGAGCTAGCTCGCTACTCCCTCCCCCTCCCTCCAGTGCAATTGAAACACTCCTAAACGCGCATCTCATCGGTTATTGGTTGAAACACTTTATTTTGCTTTTGAGTGGTTGCCAAGCCTAGGCTGCCTACAGAGACGCATTTTTTTGACGACCTGCTTATGGGGTAGGCAGCTAGCGGATCGTTAGGAAAGATTAGATGAATGTGATCATTTACTGTATATTTGGGCCTTTTTTGGGCCTGCAATCGCTGATACAACCTTTACACTTATCTAGTGAATCATCCATAGCACAGACTGATATTTTCTGTAGCATGTGCTACATGTAGCACTGTACAGCCCTGCATTGAGGGATCCAAAGATGACAAATGGCTTATATGTGGGATCGCTCACCTGAGACAGTCCATGTGAATGGCCTGACTGGACTTGTACTCCCCCTGGCTGTCCTTCTGAAAGCCAATCTCCTTGTGCATGCTCAAGCCATGCTGCGCCGCCCGTGTCTCCACAAAGGGCCTGAAAGGATTCAGAGGCAAAAATCAGAAATGAACATTATAGAAAAGAGAGAAAAAAACATCAAAACAATGTACAAAACAAGGTGGGCATGTCCGGCTCACCAGTCAAAGAAGTCCCCATTGTATGTGACAAAGATGTTGGGCTGCGTCTCGTGGACGTGTTCAAACCACCTCTGGATAAGCGCAGCCTGAAACAAAGATCAGCTGCTTTTAGACCAAAACTCAAAGACAGCTTTTAGTCAGCGTTTACCTCAAAGAGCCGCACAGGTCCAAAAGGTACACCTCAACAACTTACCTCATCTGGCTCATTGAACACTGTAAACGGTCCCTCGTACTCTGGTTTGGGGGTAAACTCAAAATCCTCAATGTCCTCAGAGACAATTTCTCTGTTTGTAATGAGAAAGCCCTAAAAAGTGAGAGGACATGGTTAACAGTGAAATCATTAAAGAGAACTCCAGCTAGAGTCTAGCTACAGTGGTACACTCCGGAGGCATCTTTAAAATCATGCTCCCAGAATGTAGCACTGCAGCTACCTGGCTTCTCTAGCTGTTGGCTGTTTTGTACTGACAGTACTCGGTGACCTCGAGAAACAACAATCTATGTGAAAAATCACATCAGTCAGCATCATGTCACATCCAACATAAGCATGTAAAAACAATGCGCTAACCTGTCCATCAATCATATATGAGATCATCATGATTTGGTCCGACTCTGCATCAGGGAACTTGAGGGGCAGCTTGGTCGTCTCTATATCAAAAGCCAGCACAACTGGATCCTGCATAAAACAACTCAATGTGTGAATTCACAGCAGTGCAAAACTTCTAACTGGATAAAATGGGAAATGTCAAAAAGTGTTGACTACAACTCAGTTTTATGTTTGCAGTTATGTTTGCGAATGACACCAACTTAAGCCAACAGGGGGAAAGAGCGGGTAATTATTCCTACTCACCGGTCGCTCCACAAGGTCATCCCTTCGTACAATCTCAGGAGGATAGGCACTGCCACGATATCGGACGTTGTACCAGTGAGCCTTGGGACAAAAACAGAAATGGCAATTAGAGGGCATCAGTAATATAACACATGATTACAACTCACTTTGCAGTAAATGTACTGAAGTCTTTACCACATGGATTTGCAGGTCAATGGACAAGCGGACATGGTAGGGCACGTCATATTCTCTCATGTCCACTATGTTATCCAACTGATCTGCCATCTTCTTGGACGGTCCGTCCTCATCCCCTGCTGTGACATTTCCTCCAACCAATGCACTGACAATCAAAAGAAACATACCAATATTACTTTTCCCAGATACATAACTGGCAAATTACAGACCATCAAAAGAAAAGCTCCTCTAAACTTCCAAACGTATATGGACAAAAGCATAGAAAGAAGTAAGCAGAATGTTTAACTGTCCATGGCCAAAGATTTAAGCTGTCAGTTTCTGTCTTCAGTGAATGATGTCTATTGAGCCTTCAAACCGCTTAAGTCACTAGTAGCTAAAACAGCATTCCTGGGACCGTATTCACAAAGCCTTTTATCTTACCACTAGGAGTACTCCTAAATCGCACTAAAAGATTTTAGCTAGGAGTTTTCTCTTAAAAGTTATTCACAAAGCATTTCAGACCTACTCTTAGTAAGGAAAAATGACAACTCCTAAACTAAGAGTGAGTCTTCGTTGCTATGGATGACGTCATTACTCATGCACGAGCTTGACTGAAGTGGCCACCCTGATTGGCTGATGATTGTAACGCAGGAATGATTCCAAACACCTCCCTTACGATGATGAGTGACAGGTGACAGGTCTGAGAATGTGTGCGCTACACAAGTAGGCCTAGTGCGAAGGACGGAAGATGATGAATAACTGAATAAAAAGGCCTAGCCTAAATGAATAAAGAGTAAGGGAAAACAAATAGCCTATTAGCCTAATGAAACATAGGCCTACGGATTGATGCAGTACCTTTGCAACATTATTAAATTAATCTGTCACCATAGGCTATGCCTAGGTTTGCAAAGAGGAGACCATTTTAATTTGATTAACAATGAAACGTTACATTTAATTTACATATTAACAATGAGTAGTTTTGGTTGTTGTTGGTGGGGTTATTGCATCCCTTTTATGAATGCAAAATTGTTCCCTCGCGATTGGAAGCTCCTGTTGCCGCGATAGGCTTAATGCATTTCAAAACATCATAGCGTGAAATGCCACAAAAAGCTGTTTGTGAATAGGTCTTAGTGAGTTAGGAGTCCTCTCGACTTCTTTTAAGCTGTCCCAGACTTAAGTGCTACTTTTACAGTAGGTCTAAAATTCTTCGTGAATTACTTTTAGTGAAAAAAATTAGGAGTCCTAAAGTTAGGAGTGACACGCCCATTATTTTTAGGAGTTGCTCCTAAATTCGCCACTTAGGAGCTACTTTTAGCCTTAAAATTCTTTGTGAATACGGCCCCTGAACAGTGGTATGAAAAAGTATTAACTGTAGCCTACCTGGACAGCATGCTTGTATAGGTCTCATTGGACTTCTCTCTTTCTCGGTTCTTACGAACAGCTGGGGCAATCTCTCGTTTGACCTTGATCAGATCGTCTACTGTGTTGAAGGACAGCTTGACATAATTTCTTTTAAGTCCAACCAGATGGTTTGCCTACAAAGTGCAACAAACAAAATCAAAGAGATCTTATTACTGCATGTGAAGTGGTACTACAGGACATGGACAATGAGTATTAATGAGAAGCCTGTTAATTACAAGGCATTCATATATATGAAATAAAGAAATAGTTATATATGTTATAGTTACAGGAAAACAATGGGAAGAGATTGTCAAACTATTAAAACAGTTTTGAAACAGAAATGCATATTGTGCAACATTATCAGAATTTTACACCCTTTTACCCTAATAACTCCCAATACGCCGATGAGTACCATGACAACTATGAGTGCTATGACTACTATGAGTACTAATACTGTGACTATCTTACCAGGTCCAGGTCTTCTTTGGGGCAGACTTCCAGCTTAGCCACTTTCCCCTGAAACTTCTTTGACAGGAATGAAATGACCTCTCGCTCACAATTCTGCAACAAAAATCACAAACCTATCATCATACCAGTTCAGGGTGATGCACTGACAAATTATTTTGTTGATTTCCAGACATACCTTTCTGGTAGCAACATAGAAGTATGGCTTAAATGGAAGTGCCACCTGCAAGGAGGAGTAATGTTTGGTTATATGATGCTTATATCAAAACAGGATTTGTGTTTTAATATCTTCCAGGATACTCACTAAGCACGGACTTAACATCAATAGACTCACCTTAAACCTTCTTCCATCGTCCTGGATGAAGTAATAGTCCACAGCACTTATCAGCCTTTTGTCATCATCCAGTATTTCTGTCTATATGATCACAGACAACCCCATGAACATCAGAGGTCAATACACTGAGCCCTTTCATAATGCTTATTTGTAGTAGGCCTACGGTATATATCCAGCACAAGGACATCATAAATGATTACATAGAGGAAACATCGGGCTGCGCATGAAATGAGCACATACATACCGGGTGCATATTCATCAACCAGCCCGTTTTCTCCCCGGGATCTTTCATCCTTTCGAAGCCGAAGCGTGCATCCATCTCATCAGTGAACTGACTGCGCTCCAGCCGCTTGGCCGCTGACTGCCCGGACATGTCATCCCTTGGAGACACAAGGAACAATGTACGATTACAAATGGTTCATGGTCATTATTACAACAAAAATATCAACAAAGGGTAACATTATCAGCAGTAACTGGCAAGGGAACTTACTGTTGGTTTTCCTGGTCCCCTCCTCCTCCTCTGTCAGCTTTGAATCTTCCACTGTTTTGTAGAACCATCTTGGAGAAACGTAGGCGAAGTCGACTCCTAGATAAGTACTATTATAATTCTATCTATCCGACAGAACAATTACTATCTAAATTGGTAGGTAACGTAGGGAAGATAACGTGAGGTAGATATCACACTTTTGACAGTAACGTTAAAGTTAAATAGCTAAGCTAGCTCCAAGTTACCTGTGGTGGTCAACTTTCTTGCAACAACAGCACAAAAGAAAACCGTTTAAACCTCGTTTCGGTTTTTGCTTTGCGTTGTGGGAACTGTTTTGAATGACTGCTCCCTATTTCCGAAGAACATATTTGGAAAAAGCCCACTGTTTTCTGTGGCTAAATAAAATCCCCAAATGTTATATCCATTTTCAGTTAACTTGTTGTTGACAGTCCTCATGCAAAGAAGTCGGAATTTGGCGCGTTCTCTACAGTTGCCGCGAGAACAGCTGACAACTTCCGCGAGGATAAGTAAACCCCGCCCACATTTCCTTTTTCTGGACGCACAGCAACTTTTGCCAACTCTGATTTCACCTGGTTCATACAGTCACAGTCGGATAGTGGGCCGCCACACAGTATTTTATATATGGCAAAGTTCTAAATCAACTGTACTTTTCCACTATTCAGAGTAGATTTCATTTCATTTTGTGTTTATTGTGTGTTTTTTTGGTAGCCCTTGGGGAGTGGGGGCATGGCAGGGTCTGCAGCTGTCAGTGTCCTTAAATTAGAGGAATGTGAGTGAGTCCTTGAGAATCACAATTTGTGGATATGATAATAAGCGGACTTTACTTATTTGGTTTGAAAATATAACATGCACAATATAATGTGACTAACAAGGTACAGGAAAAAGAAAGTGTGTTGCTGATTCTGTGCTTTTAATCAGAGGACAGGTTAAGAATTGATTATAATAGTCATTCTTTAAAGAAGTAATTTCAGCATTCCAGATAAGAGGATTGATGCATCCTTTCATTTCTCTGTATTGTTTGTCTCACAAAATCCTTAAATTGCAAGCATTTCTCTTTAAAAAAAAAAAAAAACTACTTTAGAGTTAATTGACAAATAGGATCATGTGACTGAAAAGGTGGACAAACTCAGGAAATTGATGGCAAGAAGTTAATTTTGGCTGGTGGGGTTTTGAGGCTTTATGTTTCAACCTTCCTTTACAGTGTTGTGTAATGGCAATTAACAGCCCCCCAAGTAGCCTAGGCCTAAATGTCTGATATTGGATATTGTCTTATTTTGAATGAGAGGAAAATTGGGACAAATTGTCCCTTGGCTTAGGCCTACTTGTTGCAGCTTCACACCTTAACTTTATGATGCACAATACATTAGTCTTGATAGGTAGGCCTACAGATAGACATTATTATGGCTAACAGTCAGGTATTATAAAGTAGTCCACATCTTACAGTAGATAGTGTCGTGTTTATTAGTGTGGGCGTATTATAATGATGCACTTTACACTCCATTGAATGAACGTGAGAATGACAACTGGCATTTGATTGGTATATTTCTTTGAAATGTAGAGGGAATATAATCAGTGCAGAGCGGTAGATAAAAAAATATTTTTCTATGGCTCTGAATCAGTGTATAAACTTGTAAACACTGTTGACATGTTTTTGTAGTGACTCTACTGACTGAAAGGGCTGGTAACCTACTTCTTGTCTCATAAAACCCTAATCACATTTAATATAAAACTGTGTCTTTTCCCCTTGCAGATTTGTTCCTTCTTCCAACTGCTGTTCACTTCAGAATAAGTGAAAGCTATGGATAAAGCTTCAATCACTCTCCCTTATCCATAGCAGAAAGCCAGGTCACATGTCCGTGCGGGAATAATGGCTGCACAGGAACCATCACCACCATCTTCATTAGAAGGCAACAAACCCGGATTCCCTAAGAAAATACTGGCCAACAAGCTTGAGGACAAACATTTGTGTAATATTTGTCAGAAAATTTTAAGAAGGCCTTTCCAAGCCCAATGTGGTCATCGTTTCTGTTCATACTGTTTTAACAAAACTGTGAGGTAAGCGCCGTTCCTGAGGCAAGATGCTATTAGCTAATGTTACTAGCTAGTGGGCTAGTATTTACGGGCTAACCCAAGCCTGTTGGCTAACATTTGTTAGCTGGTTATCATTTAGCTTTACATATAATGAAGCTGCGTTGGCATTACACGTCGAGGACAACATATTTGATCTGAACAGGCAAAGAAACAATCTGTATTTTCCGAATGCATCCCTTTCCTTTGTGTACTGCTTCAATGTTCCTTTCAGTTTCAAAAGACACCAGATCCCAACGAATGAAATCAGTGCGTGCTTGTTGGCTGAAATCTGTCATGTGTTGCTATCCAGCCTTCTTGCCTTATTGCTACCCTTTGGTGTGTGACCCGATGCAATTCTCACTGTTGCCGTAATGCAACTGTATTACATCTACATGATGAAGGCAGTGGAAATATAAATTATGTCCTTGACTGTTAGTAAGTCATGATGCAATTATATCGGCGGATTTAATGCTAGTGTTAGTCTGTAATTTTAAAGAGGCTGACTGTGGTTATGTCTGACTTCACAGTTCTGGACCACAGAAATGCAGTGCTTGTATTAAAGAAGAGATATTTGAGGAACCAACATCCATTCTAAAACAAGGCTGTGTAAGTAACGTTAACTCGATTTCAGTTCACTCACTCATCAACTTGTATGCTTCAGCTGACTTTAATAGTATGTATTACATGGATCAGTTTTGGTGACTTCCTAAAATGTTGGGATAAATTGTTACAGTAGCCTAATTATTACTGACATTGTTGTTGCTTTTTAACCAGTAGTTAAGTAATTCACTCAATGTATTTTAGATAACATATTAATGGAGGAATTTGTTGACTAACTGTAGTCAATCACAGTGAAGCCACATTGAATGTCTTTAAGAATAAGCAATATGTTTTTTGTTTGTTTTGTTTTATTTTTAATCTCAGGCTTTTCCTGACAACGCAGCAAGAAGAGAGGTAGAGGCTCTAGCAGCTGTTTGTCCTAATGAAGGCTGTTCTTGGACGGGCAGCATTAAAGAATACGAGGTAAAGAGCTTTTTCATGAGCTGTTATTGACATTTGAAATAATAATATAATAATGGAATATTATATTCCAGCAGATATTTCCTTCTTTACCTCTTGATCCTTGAATTTCTGAATTTCTCTTCATTGCTCTTTTAACAGCTTAGTTTCTAACGCTTAATTTAACACTTCACTTGTATGTTAATTTAACATAAAAAGTCATCTTAAAGCTGCAGTTGGCAAGTTTTTTTTGATCATATTCACTGAAAAAGACATTATGCTCCGACAGAACAACATAAATCAGCCGGTTTTAGAAAAAACCCGCACTTCTACCTCCACCTAGAGCCTGTTATTTGTTTTGCAAAAATCCACAGCTCCCGGTTCTTCTGGTCCAATCAGAGCAGGGGTGTGTGAGATCTGACTGTCAAGTCTGGTGCAGTCTGGTGCACTGACGAGCACAAACTCGATGAGAGGGTGCTTGGTAGTGGGGGAGGGGCATGAGAGTTGTAAACAGTCCCCTCAATCTGTCAGACTTGCCAACTGCAGCTTTAACAACTGAATATTATGTTAAGGGTATACTAAATGTAGGTAGAACAACTATGAACCTCTAATCTGTCTTAGATATGGTTTATCCACTATATTATATTGCAGTCTTAAAATATTGTAAATAAAGTTTGAAGATTTCTTTGTCAATTTGTATTTTTGTAGCTTACCCACGAAGGAAAGTGTGACTATATGATCATCTCATGTCCCTCCTGTAAAGAACTTCTCCGGGCTAATGAGTTGGAACGGCACAATGAACGAGAATGCCCGGAAAGAACATTGAATTGCAAATACTGCAAAGAACCTTTTCAGTTTAAAGATATCAAGGTAATGGCCATTTGTTCAAAATGTACGAGCATGCATTTAATCAGAGTATTTCTTGAACTCAACCAGTATTTACCATACGTTTCTACTTGAAGCCACAATGAATAATATGTGTTATTATATTCTGTTGAATAAACTAAATAGATAATTGTACAGACACATAGCATAATCAATCACTTGTTTCTGTCTTGATATTTGTAGGCTCATGATGAAATATGTCCAAAATACCCAATGATATGTGAAGGATGTGCCAAGAAAAAAATTCCCAGAGAAAAGGTCAGTAAGTTGAAGTCTACCCCCACTGTTGATCTGCATCATTGACAGAACAGAAGGTACATGGATGTGCTGTCCTTAAATTAGCTAGCTTTTAAGATGCCTAATCAGAGTGGTGTATTTAAGCTCTCGCAGTACTTAAGTAGATGAGACATTGCATTGTGCCAGAGGTAGCAATGCTGCCAGGGCAGAGAGTGGCTCAGCAGATGGCCAGCATAACGCCCAGTGCCTCTACCAGCTTGATGGAAATGTGAAGGATTACAACTGGAAATTCAAGGCTGGTTGCATACATCCCCCTCATTCTCCATTTCAAGGAAGTCAAGTGCATTATTGAGCGGGAATTTGGCTACGTAATTAGCTTTGCTTAAGTAATAATGTATTTTTTTTTTATGTGTGTGATTAAAAGTGCTTTTCACCTCATTGGCTGGTCTTGGAATGACATGTGCATTGTTTGATGTTTTAGTCTTTTTCATTTTCCCTTCTCCTGACAGTATGTGGACCACATCAAGCTCTGTACTAAATTTAGAGCACCCTGCAGATTTCATGTGGTGGGCTGCGATATGTCAGTGAGTGATTTTTTCCAGATTCTTGTTTTGTTTCTTAAATGGATGCACTGTATGCTGTACAATTTAACAACACATGTCTAGTTATGTTAAAATGTTAGCAACACATGCATATTTCATTCGATTTCCAAATTGCATTACTTGCAATTTGTTTAAAGGTATGTTTGTATCACATTGCAGTACAGCAACAAGGCGAACACACCACATTTAGGGCATTTTCAGACCTATAGTTCGGTTGTTTGGTCCGCAGCAGGCAATAAATTGGTACGATGTTGCAAACAAACTTTGGTCCGGTTCGGTTTCACACACGCATTGTTTCTAGGCGGACCAAACTGTGTGGGAATTGAGCAGACAGCTTCCTCAGTTTTTTTTCTTCCGGCTATTTCAAGCTACACATTGGAGTGACAGTTTTGCGGGTGATCTTGGCTCATTGTTGGCATCTGTGACTTGGCAAATTGTGGAGTTTGGAAATGAGTCGTGACTGCAGCTAGAAAATAATCTGATTTACTCAGCCGACCATACATGTATGAAGCATTGTTTGTATCTCCTCATGCATCCACGTTTGTCCCATGTTTCACGTTGTTAGGACCAATTGTGCATGCCATTTATTTAGGAAGTGAATAGGAAATTAAATGTACCTAATTTTACCAACATTCCAGTGATCTTAACTCCCATAATTCACTACAACTAGACCGTTGGACCTGTTTGTTTTAGGTTGGGTTTCTCACTAGCAGGACCGCACCAGAGTTCGTTAGATGGTGCGGACCGAGACCACCTCTTTTTGGAGGTCTCGGACTGATCAATTTGGTGCACACCCGAGTGCGATTGTTGCATTCCGACCAACACAAACAAACTGAAACAAAGGCTCAAACATCCTCGAGTTTGTTTAAAACAAACTAAAGGCTGTCTGTGTGAAAACGCCCTTAGTGTGTCGTTGCTTGTGTCTCAGTAGTGTTTAGGGGGGGTCTGCATGCTTATCATGTTTTGTATAAGTTAATGCCTGGTTTGTGTGTGTTTGCATGCGTGTGTGCGTGTCTGTGCGCCCGTCCCCTATCAGGTGGAGAAAGAGAAGATCCAGGAGCATGAGCGCGCCTGCTCCTACGAGCACCTGAACCTGCTGCTGCACTTCATCATGGGCATCAAGGTGAACTTGGAGAGTTTGCAGCCCCAGAGCCTGGAGCTGGCCAGCCACAAGATCCACGAGCTGCACCAGGCGCTGCAGGACCTGGAGCAGAAGATGGGCCAGCTGGGTGCGGGGGCTCCCGTGCAGGGCGCCTGCGCACCCCTAACCCTCCCTCTTCCCACGCCCACGCTGTCCACCTCCTTCACGCCGCTGCCCACCGGCGTGGGCGCCGCCCTGGAGCTGCAGCTGCACAACGAGAAGACCAAGGTGGCCGAGCTCGGGCGCCGCTGCCAGGAGCTGGAACTGAAGGTGGGCACGTTCGAGAACATCGTGTGTGTGCTCAACCGTGAGATGGAGCGCTCGTCCGCCACCATGGAGGCCTACAACCGCCAGCACCGCCTGGACCAGGACAAGATTGAGATACTCAGCAACAAGGTGAACAGACCACGTGTGTCAGTGGAAGGAAGTTCAACATTTACAAGGTCATCCATTCCCATGTTAACTGCTCCCACTTCATCTTCAATTTCATTTTTTGCCTTGGAAATCTGCCTCCTGTCATTTTGATATTAAAAACACTAAATGTAGCTTTTGCACGTTTTAATGTCCATCTAAACCTTTTTAATGTTATTTTTATTATCTCATTGAACCTGCATCTTAAAGACTTTCCTTTCATTTCCTTTCCTCATTATCTCTTACATACATAAGTGCTTCTTTGTTACCTGTAGTGCTATTAGATGGACCAGGCTAACTTTTCAAGCTCTCCGCTGTTGGCTTGAAATGCCATGTTTTGGTTTTCCCCAGGTGCGTCAGTTGGAGCGGACGGTGGGTCTGAGGGATCTCTCCATCGTGGAGATGGAGGGAAAGATGAAGGAAATGTCGGCGGCCACTTATGACGGCGTCTTTGTGTGGAAGATCTCGGACTTCAGTAAGAAAAGGGCCGATGCTGTGGCCGGCAGAGCTCCTGCAATGTTCTCCCCCGGTGAGTTTCCCTGACAAGTTGTCCCCATAATGAATTATTTAAACGGTTGTAGCACCTTTTGACGGGACTAAAGGGTCTAAGAGATGTTACGACCCGGCTCTAAGCCGCAACATACAGTAAAGAGGGAGTCGGGACAACAGCGATAACTTTAACCAATAAAGTATTTATTTAAAAGTAACCAAAAGCAATAAATAACCATTACCAAAAAATAGGTAAGGATTAAGGATTTCTAGGGGAAAGTAAAAGCATGTATGCAAGTGTGTTAATGTGGGTGCGTGTATGCCAAAGTCAGTATGATGTTCCAAGATAGAAAGAAAGTGCTAGTGGGAGAGCGATAACCCAGAGGTGCCTGCAACAGAATGTGCCTAACAGAAAAGTGCCCAAATCAAGAGAGAACAACCCCTTAAATACCCACACACCTTCACCAGGTGTGTATGATTAGCTAATTTGGGCAAGCTAGGGCTGCATTGCCCATGCAATGGCCATGTCAGGCCTGAAGGGGTACAGGGGGTCGTAACAGAGACTTCATGGGTAAATAGCTTGAGTAGAATTCCACTGAGTGTGGATGCGCTTCAGAAAACCCAACCCAAAACTTGCACAACAAAAGCTCCAGTCACCTTTGCTGTTTTCTGTTTGAATAGATAACGTAATAGCCAATTAGATGAGATATACTATAGACAAGATCGGCCTATTCCTTGACTGTTTGTGTAATATTTAGCAGAAACAGGTTCTGTTTCACAAAGGCAGAATTAAGACATCCAAGATAAGTGATAAAGCGAGGTTTGACATAGCGTTGTCTGGTCATCCTAGCTCAACTCGTTTCACTAATGCCAATCCAGGATGAGTAGGAGCGACTATGTCAAGCCAGGTATAAGTAATTCAGGATGTGTGCGCGTTCTCGTTTCTGCTCCAAAGTGCCCACGGTTGGAATAAAAAAGACGCGGAAAATAGCGTCATTCACACAAAGTGAACAATGGCTTTTGACATAGACTAACAATTAAGTAAAGTTGTCCTTTTTGGAATGGGGAATCATGGCTATTTCTGTACAACAGCAGGAGTAGGCGTGGTAGACCAACTGAATGTAAATTCATTATGCACCCATGTGAGTGCTTCCTTGTCTCGAATAGCGTCAATAAGAAAGCTTGCCACTGCAAATATGCACATATATGATATACCAATATTAATATTGTAGTTGAAAATACCTTCGAAAACTTGCCCCTCCACTCCCAATCAACTACAGTAGGCCCTAGGCTATTCATCAAATGTCTATCAATAAAATAAGCAAACAATGAGTACCTATAACCTATGTTAATAATTATGACCGCCGCTGTGGCGGCGGTCATATAGGTTTAGTCAGATTATTTTTTTTTTTTCTTTTTTCGCATGCCCAAATTTCCGTCAATGATTCCCGGGACACTGAAAGACCGGGGTACACGCGACTTGGTGGACATGTAACCCCACATGGATAGCATGGAACCATCGTTTTTCGTTTTGATCTGTAGCCCCTCCGCTGAATTGGACCCCCCGAAAGGAGGGTAGGGCAGACACAGTTTTCTGTGAATATCTCGAAAACCGTAGGGTTTAGGAGGACCATTTTTTTTTATGTTGATCTCAAGGGGCCATGTCAACCCATTCCATAACCACTCATTTCATGTATAAAGCCACCTAGTTAAACACAAAAAAAGTAAAAATGAGGTGGTGTAATTGAAGGTATCTGTGACCTAACATAGTCAAAACTGCACAAAATTGGAAGTGTAGGATCATTATGACACCCTATGTATGCACGCCAAGTTTTGTGGAATTCCGTTCATGGGGGCCACACAATAAATTAATTTATGTTACTATACACCAACTGGCCTGTAGGTGGCCGGAGACAGTTTTCTGTGAATATCTCGAGAACCGTGGGGCCTAGGAGGTCCACCTTTTTTTGTATGTTGGTCTTAAGGGGGCATGTCAACCCATCCCATTACCACTTATTTCATGTATAAAGCGCCACCTAGTTAAAAAAAAAAAAAAGCAAAAATGAGGTGTTTTTATCTCAATATCTCTGGCTGACAAGGTCAAAACTGCACGAAATTAAAAGAGTAGGATCATTATGACACCCTCTGAATGCATGCCAAGTTTTGTGTACTTTCGTTCATGGGGGCCTTACAATAAAATAATTTATGTGTACATTTAGTGGCGCATACACCAACAAAGGATTCAGGGACACTGAAAGACCGGGGTACACAAAACTTGGTGAGCATGTACCCCCACATGGATAGCATGGAACCGTCATTTTTTGTTTTTTTTTGCAGCCCACCGCTGGACTGGACCCCGAAAGGAGGGTAGGGCAGACACAGTTCTCTGTGAATCTTTTATGGTATGTTGGTCTCAAGGGCCCACATCAACCTGGCTCATAATCACTCATTTGTGATTTGCCCCCCCCCGGTAAAAAATGAAAATCAGTAGGATTAAAAGAAAGCCAAAATAAATATTCATCATCATCATCATGGCTGCATTTTCAGTATTGGCGAGAAGTAGTCGTTTGTCCACTAGATGGCGCATCGTTGCAGTGAGACGTAATTTTGTTGGAAGTTAAAAGTGGGTTGGAAAAACAATGGGCGCTTCATACAAGGACTGTAATTTACCGTGAACATCTAATAAGGATAGGGCGATGTTCACATGAAGTGTAATTCCCATTTCTTCTTGAAGCGAAATAAATCTAAGGATGTTTCGGACATGCTTGGTTTTTACTGCAGGTACATTAATCTTGTAATATCAATAAGGACCTAGGTAATGTTACCGTTAGCGTTGGTTGAGTGATGGAGGCATTTGATTGATTGCATTTGTAGAAAACTATAAATGCGGTTATACCAAGCAAATTGATAGCAGCACTGTTTGTATCTTTCGACTGTCATTTATTGCACGTGCTACAAAATCATTCTGTGCAATGGAAGATTTACCAACGTTACACCGGTCTGATACAGTTTTGCCTATACATGCGTGAGACTGAGACGCCTGTTTATTTTGTTTTAAGTGCGTGCAGGGTGTGAGAGGGGAATCGATGTGCTTTGATTACAGCTTGGTAGTTGTAGTCTGTGAAATTAAAAAAGCACGTGTGTGTGAAGTATCCAAACAATGACACCTTCATTTCATTATGGCTGCTTTAGCAAAACACCTTAAGCTACTGTGTAGTGGGTCCCATTTAGAAGTGGCTACTTCATTCGGCGCTTTCCTTGACTCATGGAGCTGCGTGAATGTTATTACAACTTTTCATGCGATATGACAGTTTAAGTCCGCTTGATACTGTAAGGCGTAAGCCATTGGTTTCAAAGGAGATTTTATTTGTGTCGCCAGCATAGCCTATTGACAATTTATGTTGTCATTAGGCCTACCTTATAATCCTACCTGTAGCTTAGGGAAGCTAACAACTTTCTATTAGGATCTAGTTTGTTAGTTACCGTTTTGTCATAACTCCCTGATGCATTTTTGCATTTAGAATAGCCAGAGCGTGTATATCTCAATCGGAAAATTAAACAATATCGGGTGCCTATGGACTAGTCTGGGTGAACCCAGCCTGATCTGCCAGCTATTTATTTTTGATTTCTTAAAAGATTGAGCTTGGTCTGATGAAAGCCAGACTAGCCATGGACCTCAGTTAAACAATGCAAGGGAACATGAATCAGCCTATATTTGCACTAACAATAACGGACAAAAGCTTTTCAACTTTGGCCCGTTAAAATGTGTATGAACAGTCTAGCGGCGCATTTCATCAAGGCCCATTTGGACATGTCAGTTATTTGCACCACTGGTTAGATGTAAAACAGCATTTCGTTTCAGACTAGGCTACTGTTACTTAATTTGTGCATTAACAATAACGTTTCAGACTACTGTTACTTAATTTGTGCATTGACAATAAAGTATTACATGAACTAAAGATGACTAAAATCTTATGTAGAAGAAGAAACATTCACAAAAATCCATCCATCCAAAATGACCTTTGTTTTTGATAGCTGTTGAAAACGACATGGAACTGACAGAGATGTTTTTGTTTATAAATACATAAAAATAAATAAATAAATAACATTATGCTGATACCTTTTGCTTTTCCCAAATACAATGTAGCCTACAGGTGTAAGTGACCTTTCATCAATCCAGTTGCAATGGATGAACTGTGATGAACTGCCCTACTTGTGATTGTTTAGAGATTTTAAAGGTTTTATAACAATTCTACATCTTCTTTGGCTATTCTACAATCTATTCACCTTTTCAGCACCAGTAGGGTACTTTCTGTGCAGCCGCACACACACACTCAGGCATGCCAAACAAGCATACACAAAAGTTTCAAGAGTGGGGGATGGAGTAAAATATGGAGACAAATTGAAGTGTGATTTATTTTCGCGGAACGGATGTACAGGACTGAGCGGCGGTCATATTTTGTACCGCTATGCGGTACATCTAGTTATAAGGCTATCACAATTAAAATAATAACCATATGGTAGTAGGCAGACAATCTGTTTTGTTTTGCGAGCAAATACATTTAGCAAATAGTTTATAAATGGAATAAAGCTCCTTAAAAATTAGCATGGAGGTCTGATGTGAATGACAGCTAGCAGAACCAATAAGACGACAAAATTACCATTAGAATTAACTTACCTTGGCTGTTAGCCTGGCCATGGTAACTTATGTGCCATCTCTTTTGTGAAACCAAGTCAGGGCTAAATTCATCCAGGATAACCTAAAAATCCCAGCTTAATCCCTTATCTAGGTTTTGTGAAATACCCCTCTGAGCATGTTTGTGTTTGTTTGTTGTTTTTCAGCCTTCTACACTAGTAAATATGGCTACAAGATGTGTCTCCGCATCTACCTGAATGGGGACGGAACGGGACGTGGCACTCACTTGTCTTTGTTCTTCGTGGTGATGAGGGGACACAGTGATGCCCTGCTTAAGTGGCCCTTCAACCAGAAAGTAAGTAAGCCATAACTGTACATGAGCACATTAGAAAATCAGAGTCTGTCACATGGTGGACAGTAGTTTGCATCTTCACATAAATGATACTGGTAATAGTTTTATGACTGCATTTGTTTATGATATATTCTAAAGACAGAGAAATGGGAAGTTTAAGGGACACCGAAAATGTAGATTCTGACATGAACTACTAAAATTAAGTATGCACACTTTTTTTTTTATTTATATTTCTACTATTTCAAACATGGGGGAAAACTAAATGCTGTAAAACTTCCACCTCTGGGGGTTTGTTTGCTTTAGTACTTAACTTTACTTTTGTTTATTTGTTTATTACTTAACTTTACTTTTGTTGAATGACACATAGTAAATAAACACATAGTTTTCTCAACAAAATACATTTTTACATTTTTAATTTTTAAAACTATTTAATTTACAAATTTGATATGTCAGCTGTCTTCAATTAGTTGTCTCAATAACTTCTACAGGCAAAATAGGCCTCTTCGAGCTAAACCATCTACTAGCAGTGTTTCCCATACATTGACTTATTTGTGACGGCCCACCACAATATAAACATTGACCACCACACAATGATTTTCCAGGTTGTACTAAATTGTACTTAAATCTGGTTAGCATCATAACCATGCTGCGCTAATTTGCTAACAACTGTTGCATTCAAGTTAATTCTGCAAACCTACCACCACAAATAGAATTCAGTTCTGTGGGAAACACTGACTAGTATCAACTAAACATGATGCTCTCATGAGTTAAGTTAACAATAATTAAATATAGCTATAGAGGTAATAAAAACGTTGAAAATCCAGTTAAAAACAATTCAATGTAGCTGTTTAGCTGTTATTGTTTGTTATACTTTGTTAGTTATGAATAACTTTGTGTAATTCTCCATTTCTCCATTCTTCATTGACATGATACAAATAGCTGAATGACTGAACAAATAAACACATAGTTTTCCCAACAAAAGACACGAAACACACCGGATAACATTTTTTAAAACTTTTTAATTCACAAATTTGAGCAAGCCCCCCCCCCGAACAGCAGAACATTAAACAGAGACATGAACATAGTGAAATGAAACAACACAGAATGATAATTTGGTTCAACACACTCCGACGAGACCCAAGGTTAGTGTTCATGGAATATGTACTTATCAATGTGCATTTTAAGCCTTGAAGTAATTTTGGACCGTAACTAGATAATCTTTTTATATGCTAAGTTGAGTAGGCTAAGTTAGTGTTAATTGACGTGAATGAACGGCAAAATACTTCCACACCGGTGATTTCAGAGCAGCAAGAGGGGCTTCGATTTCGGTCGGTTGATGTGTATTTTTAACTGCCTGCAGCCTAAAATTAGAGGAGTGTTGACCCCGCAGTTCTGTGTGTGTGTGTGTGTGTGCGCGTGTGTGTTTTTACGTCTTGGCACACATGCTGGATGTGACATTGGGGGTGTGGCTACATCGCCGATTCTACCTTTGAGTTCGAAGTTCGTGATTGAGATGTAATTTAAAAATAAAAGTCACGAAAATTAAAAACGAAATCATGACACTCCTATTCCTCAAACACTGCAGAATTTCATAAATAGCAAAAATGTCTGTTCATTGCAAGCCCGATCGGGGTTGTTTGTTTGATTCCGTTCAAACTTGACTTTTGAAAAAAGTGACTGTCCTAGTAAGTGCCAAGCCTTCCTTGACACTGCTGCACCAAGATCAGTATTAAGAGACTTGGTTACCCACATTCGGCGGTGTCTCACAGCAAAACGAAAGCGAAGCTACAACTGCACAAGGGCCAATGGGAAGCACAGTCATTTTTAGTCTTAGGTGGATACTGTATATTTTGGGTGTTGCTTGTATGTCCTTGGCTATGTGAGGTCACCGAACTAGGTGAGTGCCCTGAGATCTCAGATGTTCTCAGATGAGGCGGTGGTAGTGTAGTAGCTAAGAAGCTGGACTGGCATGCAGTAGCCTGAGCAGTGGGCTCAATTCCTGACTTCCACCATTGTGCCCTTGAGCAAGGCATCTAATCCCGAGTTGCTCTGGGGAAAATGGCCCTTGTAATATAATTGACATGTGTAACTCGCTTTGGATAAAAGCGTCTGCTAAATGAATAAACATAAACGTCTTCCGGATCTCAAATCTCAAAGCCTGTTGTTGGTCTACCTCCCAGGTGACGCTCATGCTGCTGGACCAGAACAACCGCGAGCATATCATCGACGCCTTCCGGCCCGACATCTCCTCCTCGTCCTTCCAGCGCCCCGTCAGCGACATGAACATCGCCAGTGGCTGCCCGCTTTTCTGCCCCCTCTCGAAGCTCGACTCCAAGAACTCCTACATCCGCGACGACACCATCTTCATCAAGGCCATAGTGGACCTGACTGGTCTGTAGGTGTAGCACCCAAACACTCCCCCACTGACCACTACCACCCACTTCCTTCCTTCTCTATCCTGGTGCCTCGATTCCAGAAGCTTTGCCTGAGCTTTCAGCCATTCCACACGCGGTCGGAGTTACCGTCTGATCTTTCGAGCATTGGGGCGGGCCAATGCCCCTTGGAGTTTGGCGCTGTTCAGCAGATCGTCACGAACAGTAAAAAGAAGAGTAAATTTGGACACTGCTAATCCGTGCTCTGAAGTGGTAGCCGAAATGTGGCCCCACAAATGGTGCGTTTTATTTATTTTTTTTCCCCGCTCTGGTCAGGGTGAGTACGGGTCTCTCCGACTCCAGAAGGCCGGCCGCCATAAGGGACCCTCTCCTCTGCACGCTCGTAGAGGTGGCTAGCTGTCAGCTGTGATTGTAATGTACAGAACTTTCCTTATCGCCTGTGCCATGTTTGAGAGGCACACTGCCTTTTACGGAATTTGAAGACTTTCCTTCAGCAGACTGCAGTACCCCCACTCCACTCCTCTATTTAGTGTCTTCAATATCTTGGCTTCTGTAGCCGTGCTACATTTAAATTTTCTTTAACCTGAGTGCATTTTTTGCATAGACAGACGTGGAGTTACAATAACAGTAAGCGGTTGCCCATGATTGGCCTTTCGCACCTCTAATCTGCTACATAATCTTAACTGCTAGTCTGTGGCAAACTGTATGCATTGAAGTCTTCTGACATTCCTCCTTAGCTTTGTGTGCCTATGATCTGGACTCCTGTGTTTATTGGTTATTATTATATGTAGTGGTGGACATTGCTTGAATTCCATAAGGTCCCAAGTGCAGACATTTTAGGTATATAAAAAAGTTAGGGAGAATGTGATGTGTACATGTGTGTCTGCGTCTGTGTGAGCTCTTTTTGGCTTCTCTGTATTACAGTACCAGTTGTTTTTCGGGTGCCCTTTTTGCTTGGTTTGCATATTGGATCTGTGGAAGATACATTCTAGTTAGCAGCAGATCAGGGTTCCTCACTGACCTGAATGGGGGAGTTGGTTGTCTCTGTTTGTTTCTGCTCAAGACAAAAGACAACTGCCTCAAGAGAAAGTTCACACACATCAACTGTTGACTTAAACTTCTCTGTGTCTTAAATCCATTATTCAGCTCCCTGCCAGTCAGACAACAACATGGACATTTACGATGGCAAGACAGTCAGGTTTTGACAGAAGGAATATATATGTTGATGGGTATGGTTCTTTATTAGTTTAAATTTGTGAGGGACATTGGTATTAAGCGTGATTGTTTTTCTGCCGCTGTTTAAGGGCCAGTGATTAGTTGTGTGTGATGTTCTCCTGTTTTGGGTGTTCTGCTGCTGTTGTGCTGCTTGGGCCTTCTCATAGACGTCACTCCAGAAAAACAAGAAAGAAAAAAAAAGAAAGTTTGATCTATTTTTGGACTAATAGACTCCTGAATTTTAGTCGCAAGTGGTTATACTATAATCTATGAATGTTTTCCTGCGAACGTAAAAGAGATATCCCTTCAGATGTAGTGTTCCGTGAAACCGTGAAGAAGTACTGCTCTTGGTTTTTTGCAGTGTAAAAGAAAAAAAAAACATTTTTTTCCCCTCTTGAGAAGCATGAAGACATATCTTTGGGATCACAATAGATTTAGAGGTGTGAATATTGTGTGACCTTGTACATGGCAGTACATAGCCAGTGTAATCTGTAGAATTTTGGGACAACCTCCATAATGAGCAACAAGCCATTTCTCAAAAGGGCTGAACTGTCTTCCATACTGGGACATTTTGTTTCACTTGTTTGTTTTCCGGAGGTTGTGCTCATCTTGGCATTCCATACACTTTTTGAGATTAACCTTATACAGTACATGTTGACCCAGCCTATTTTCAAACCAGTCTCGATGGATATTGAAATCTCTCTGTGCATGAGAAGTTTCAGTAGGAATTGCATATTGTAAATAATTGGTTTACTTGTGTAGACCATACATTTGATTATTTTTTTTATTCCTTTTTTTATTTTTTATTACTGATTGCAGTATAGATATGGCAGTATTAGTGTGTGCGTGTGTGTGTTTATATTGCTCATTTATGTATAAATATAAATATTATGCAGTCACACAGTTTTTGGTGTGAGCTGTGAGTATAACATAAATATGAATTTTATATATATCTATAATGTAATTATAGATTCTATGACTAAATAATGCATACATATATCAAGTTGGGATGGTTTCAAAATATGTTTGGGCTTCAGTGAACATTTCTAGCACATTCCCTATTGCATAATCCAACACTACGTTTTTATAGATAAGTGTGTCTCTGTTGTCTTCTTCCTCTCATGCTCCAGATTTATTTGAGTGCGTTCTGGTTTAATAGATTGAGAGAAAAAAACAACTTCCTATGTCAAACAGCTTTATTATTTTGCCCTAATGAGATTCCGAAAGCAGTCTTTTGTAAATACAGTTAGCCACTGAGTTGTGAACCTGATGTGAACCTTTTGGTGATGCTAGCAAGGCTAGGCTAGATGCTTGGAAGTTGTTGCAGGTTAGCCTTTTTTGCATGTAGACACGACTTGTTTGCCTCTCATAAGTAGCTGTTGTAATAAACCTAAACCCTTAATTTGGTATAGGCCACTCTTCAGCTTGGGGCACATAATTTGCCTCTTAGATACACACTGTATGATATACCATTTCAGATATTTATACTATTTTAAAGTGACCTTCCTCTTCTCCTGTGTGGCATCTGTCTCTCTGGTGTGTTAGGACAGAGTAAAAGAGATTTCATATGGTTTATATGCTGAGGTTTAACAAATGAGACAGGATGTTTTGCAGCTTGACCATTCCTGAGTTTCTTTCACCCCATATTGAATACACTCACCCATAGTACAATGCTAGCTGGCTTGCAGTTTTTGTATAGGAATATTGCTAATCAGTTATTTAGCGTACATTCAACTTTGCATTAGCATGTGTCATAGTATTCTTAGTATCCCTTTAACATTCTTCAGGTCTGCTAACAACTACATGACACCTGCTTACATCTCTTCACTTAATGACTTATTCCAGATTCAAAACTAGGCTGTTGCATTTGAGATTTGTGGACAGTTTTCACCAGAGGGGTTTACAGTATCTGACTGCTGACATGAGACAAAATACGACTTCTTCCAGTTCTATTGCTCAGTACCAGCCCATCTGTAACTTGGCTACCATTCTGCAGATTGTCCTGTTCATTGTTGCTATATAGTTTTTGGGGAAAAGCCAGTAACATTTGATGGACTATCAAAGTAATGTATGTGAGCTACTAACTTTGTCATTGTGATTGTAATAACTTGTCATCTACAGAAATTTCTTCTTTAAAGTTTTTTTAAGCAAATCTGTTTTTGACCAAGTGGATTCATCAAGAACCATTTATACATTTGGCTTTGAAATATTGAAATGTTCTTGTTCCAATCCATTATTAGAAATGTACAATGACAAGTGGCAAGTGGATGCAAAACAATTAAAGAAGTTATGTTAAAGGTAAATCAGTGTCTCCCTCTTATGTGTGCTGTTCACAGATAGAATGTCATTGCAGAATTTGACCACATTCAAAACCACCACAAGGGGGTGCTCTCTCTCTGTCTCTGAAAAAAAAAAAATGGGTGTGGAAATGAGCATTGTATTCTTGTTGTAAGTGAAATGATGGCAATATTGGTCGCTCGCTCTCTTTTCTCTCTTGCTCTCTCTTTTCTCTCGCTTTCTCTCTCTCTCACACACACACACACACATCCCTTCTCCAATCAGCCGATCAGTTTTAGATATGCTCAGATTTGTCATCTGCTCATTTCATCAAATCACTGCCTGCACACAAATCCACAGTACAGACACAAACTCCCACAAGAGCACTTCCTCCTCGTGTCTTCCTCCTTTAATCTGAGCATCTCTGCTCTTCCTCGTATGCCCACACAGTGGTGCTCCCTTCCTGGCCTTGCCTCTCAGGAAACAAAGGGTGGCCTTGGAAGGCTCCTCCTCATAATCCTGACATGATGGCTATTACAGAAACCTGCAGAAAGAGAGGAATAGAGAGAGAAAGAGTGAGTGGCCCCTGTCTCTTGTGTCTCTCCCCTTTCCCTTTGCGTGTGTGTGTGTGTGTGTGTGTGTGTGTGTGTGATCTCTTCAGGGAAAGTAGTGGCGTAAAGCATATTTGAAATCATCTCAACCTAAAAGGCTCTCTTGTTGACTTCACCCTTAATGGACTAAGATTTCCCATTTTTCTACATTACTTACACTATGAGTCAGCTTTGCCTCGGGGCATCCGTCCTCTGCAGAAGCCTGTCTGTCTGTCTGCCCACCTGAGTCACAGAGTCTCTAAAGACATCTACTTCGGAATGGAAATAAAATTTCTCCCAAATGGACTGTTTGATTTTGATGAATAATATCTGGAAAATAGGGGGGGGCTGTTATGCAACTTCCAAATGAGCCTGCTTATGGTAAAAAGATGACTTTACAAATGGTTGTTAATGTTAATGTTTCATGGTAACTTGGGTTCTATGGGAAGAGATGAGTAATGGTGTCTGACTAAAAACTGACTGACCTTATTATTGACCTGTCGATACAGTGAGATAATAATGACGGTCTCTGTGCATGTTGTATTCACTTACAGTAGACACAAACTCTTTATGTTTCAAGGGAGGTCTGTCAGGAGAGAGCCAATGACAAGCTCAGATGAGAAAACCTCTTCTCAGAAGAGTCTCAGAATGGTAGCTCATGACCTCACATCTATGAAGGAGGTATAGTAGGTAATTCTGCATAAGCCCGCTGTAAGAGCGCTTTGTACGACCACTTCAGTAAGTGACCAGAATAGCCCTGGCTCTGCTTTCTTAAGCACTGGCACGGAAAACAGTGGGAGGAAAATGGTTTAGCTACGCTAGGGAATACCTCCAAGAAGAAGGGCTTTCAGTTAACTCCACCTGCACCAACAATTACACTGGACCACCCTGTGTTTTACATAAAAAGGAATCTTGTTTAAGAATTTAGCTTAGCTGTAAATTGTACTACTTACGACAACCAAATCTGAACAAAACCTATTCAGTGGACAATGTGGCCCCACTTACTGTAGAAGATCTGGATTTCGCCGACGACATAGTCCTCTTTACACACCGAAACAGAAATGCAGACCAAACTCACAAAACTTGCCAGAATTGCAGCCACCACAGGACACATCAATGTACAAAATGTAGGCAACAACAATGTTGGTGCCCCAATTTTTTTTTTTTTTTTTTTTTTAAATAAATGCTGCCAATTTGATGTTTTAACTTGATGAAGAATTGAGTTGTTGCTCGTGTGACATTTCTGTTTGCAGTTTGCGGTTAAAAGTGCAGAATGAGCATGGTAGCCAAGTAGCTATCTGAACGGAATAGGCTATGTTTCAATCGGCATATGCTTAGCAAACGCTAGTTAGTCTGATAATATGAATATTTGCAAGCCTCCAAGCACAGACGTCATCACTTTAAACCCTACCTGTTGCCTTTCAACATCCACTTATTTAACTGCTGTCGCATCCCTTGACATGCCATCTCCTTTTCCCTCTTTCTTTTTCTATTTTTAGCCGCCAACAGCTTTTTTTGCTGTATCCATCTTTTCCATAGATGGCAACTCACTACTAAGTAAGGCCTACCTGCTCGGCTCAGCTCACAAATGCCTCTATGATGGAATCTTATGAGATAGGGCGCCTACTCTAGCCTGTTAGTCCTCTAAAACACTGAGAAAATGTTAAAATGATTTAGAACGATGATTTATGTATATATATATAATTATTTATTTTTTTACCATCGCTTTGGCGCCCCTATGCGCCGCATATATCACATACCCACTTTTTGCGCCACTGTTAGGAAGTGTTGTTAGGAAGGATGGAGGTAGTGACAGACATAAAAGCAGGAGTAGGGAAGGCAAGGTCAGCCTTTCTAATACTGAAGCCAATATGGAACGCAAAATATATCGCCACAAATACAAAACTCTGCATCTTCAACTCCAATGTTAAATCAGTTTTATTATATGGGGCAGACACTTGGAGAACCACAAAAGCATCATCAAACACAAGCTCCAAACTAACAGATGTAGTTACGACACATAGTTACGACACGTTTACAACACATCGTGGAAATGTATTGGCCAAACACCATCACACCATGAAGGCAAACCACACAACAAGAACAAATTGACACCTGGAGCCCACAAGGGAAAAGAAACCCAGGAAGACCAAGAAACCGCTAGAAAAGGACTCAAGAAAGCAACATCATCTTGGAAGGAAGCAGAGAAGATCGCCCAACACCGAACCACCTGGATAAAGTTCATTAATGACCTATGCTCCCTAAAGAGCAAAAGGGTTTAAGTCAAGTAAATTGTACACTTTTTTTGTTCTTTTAGAAACAAGCAGTCATTTGTACGAATGCTCTTAAAACTCTTAAAAGTGTGTCAGATAATTTGTTCTTGTGCCAACAATGCGCTTTGCCCCGAAGCACATAGCCTCTGCAGATTTGAGCTTGATGATAAAAGGCCTAAATTGAAGGGGAGGGGCGGGGTTGCTGCGGAGATAAGGGGCGTAAGAGAACAGGCCACAGGGCCCCTGTATTCACGTCTGGCTCGTGGTCAGAGGGTTTCTTCCTCCGGGGCAGATTGCAGGAGCCGTGTATCGCAGCGGACAGACAGCGTCTAATTCAACGGATTAACAAAAGGGAAGAGTTGTTCCTCCAGAGGGCTTCCCCCAGTGTGTGCCGTCCTATTAGAGAGTACCGGAGCGCCTGTGTGGGAGTAGAGGGTCTTCTGCTGAGAAAAAGGGGCCGCTGTTTGGACGAACACACACACACACACATACACAGACAGCAATGGTCTGTGTCCTCAATACACTGTGAAAAGAGGGATAGCTAAGGATAGTGATCTGCTTGAAGTATAAGAAGGATTGATGTTCTCTGATATATGACCATAATCTATGTGGCAGTAGTAGTGTGAGACAAAGCTTCTTATCCACTTTGCAGGCGATATTTCATTGCTGTGTTTTGGGTTCCGCATCCACCAACGCTATCCAAATGTTTTGGGAGTTATAATTCAAACCTCCCAAACAAAGTGCAGGTTTCTCATCTTGCGAGACGAAGATGGCCATATTTCACCTGTCCTCGTTTGAGCCCCGTTCCATGTCCCGGCCGTTCTTGCTTTCCCTTCATCTTCTTTTTTTGGAGGGGAAGATTATGTCATGCGCCTTGGGCAGTGATTTTAGCTGACAACAATGGGAGACTCTAAGGGATTGTCGGTAAGTGCAGTCAGGTGTGTTCACCACATGAGAAGGAAATTTGCAGCTTTGTGTGGAGCAGTTAAAAGGCTTTTCAGTAGGGTGTGGTGGAAAACAACAGCACAGTGCTGTATGAGACCAGAGACTTTTTTTTGGGGGGGGTGTGGGGGTGGTTGATGGATAACCACATCTTTCCAAACACCCCACTGTGAAGTTAATGTAGTGGGGCAGCCATGGCCTACTGGTTAGCGCTTTGGACTTGTAACCGGAGGGTTGCCGGTTCGAACCCTGACCAGTAGGCACGGCTGAAGTGACCTTGAGCAAGGCACCTAACCCCTCACTGCTCCCCGAGTGCCGCTGTTGTTGCAGGCAGCTCACTGCGCCAGGATTAGTGTGTGCTTCACCTCACTGTGTGTTCACTATGTGTTGAGTGTGTTTCACTAATTCACGGATTGGGATAAATGCAGAGAACAAATTTCCCTCACGGGATCAAAAGAGTATACAGTACTTATACTTATACTTAGTGTCCTTTATGTGATGGTAGTTTTGGCCATGATATAGTGGAGCAAAAGTATTTCATTTCAATGATGACATTGCTTGTGCTTGATGTGTCATGGCAATGTATTCAGAATTCATGGGAATGTGCCGGTGGTGTACAGTAAAGGTATTGTTGTCCAAATCAACCATGATTATCCAGTTGAGAAAAGGGTGAGGGTTCACTCTTTACATTCTGGGCCTCTCCCTCTAGAACAATGTAGGTATTCCCTGTTGTCTGCACATAGTGACGCTGTTGTTAAGCCTGCATTGATTTGATCAAAGTCACTTTGAATGGAGGTGCCCTCTTGGAGTAGGTGAAAGTTGAGAGGTGACCGTTCCTTTCCCAAAACATTTATACTAAATGGAGTAATCTGTTGAAGTATCCTGCAAAGTGCATTTTAAGCACACTAAACCTATTAATGTTTGTCTTTGAGATACTGGCATGGCAGACATCTAGTGAGGCTATATATATAACTAGACATATTTTATGGATATGCATCTGCATGTGCCACCTTGTAAGTGGCCAAACCAAGACCACCCTGACCATTCTGTGAAATGATGATCATGATTACCGATAATTATTTGTATTGAATCATTAGCCAACACAGACTGATATCATGAACTGCGTATGTATGACACGCCAGTGGCCACTAGCGTGTTATCTAACGCATAATAGCATTTTGCCGTGTTTATCAACGCCATACCCTAACCATAACCCTAACCCTAGAGGGCGCCATAAACTTGGCGTTAACAGACACGCAGAAGTGAGACGATAAGTGGCATGTATGTTTACGCGGCGTTGACATAGCCCAAAATGCGTGCACATAACACGCCAGTTGGCTTTTTTTGAAGTGGCGTGTATATTTACGCAAAACCATGATACCAAGTTTTGGCCAACAAGTCAGTTACTCATGAGTGAAACTTAAGAGTGTCTACCACTGACCCGTAATGGATTTAATAGCTCCTGTGTTCTGCTTTTTGTCCAGTTTAAAGGTAATGAATTAGGTTCATGTGGATCAGATGAACCAGCATAACCTTGGCTTGATTATCTACGGAGGTCCCCGTCTCACTTCCTCTGCGCTTGGCGCCCCTCGTCCCAGTCACGCTCCCACTTCCTCCCGGCCTCTGAGCCCCCTACGATGCCGCCCTCACGAAGGGGTGTTCTCGGGTTTCCTTCGTGGGGGCACACAACTACACCCCTGTCCATCTACGCCTACGCCTCCCATCTCTCGCCCAGTGTAAACACATCGCCCCCCCACCCCCCCAGGAGGACAGACAAGCAGATTTATTTCGCCAGCCGGAGAGGCAGATTTGTCGAGCTGCGGGGGCCGCCATGAGTCTGCTGGCAGCAGCTCCAGTCCCAAGCTCCCATTCAAAAAGTTTGTCTTGGATGGAGGATCGACATTGTCTGCGTCAGTGTTCCTCAGTGTTTCTCAGCGTTCCGCGGGACCGATTATGAGCATACTCTCAATGCCGCCAGTGCTCTAAATGGTTTCCGTAAGCACTTAAGTCGACCTACCAGACGTGTGGGAAACTGTGAGTGTAGAGTCGAAATGGCGCTGTGTAGGGGGAAACTGGGCCCACCGAGAGCATAGCCGAAATGCTGCACGTCACACACACTGTGGGAGTCCAGTATGTTTACAAGCTCTGCTTCCCATGGCTGCTTTGATCACAGCTTAATGGTGTTGGTGACAAAACAAGAGGCAAATAACAGCCTTCCTTGGAAACTAAACCCCCCTCTGTACAGCTCTAACTTGAAAGGTGTTGTGAACCATGGCCTGATGTTCTAGGTAATCACTGTGCGCCAGACACTGAATGTAGCCAGTGAGTGGTCCAGTTTCATGGCCAGTGCATTTCCCATTCTAAGTCAAGTGATTACCGGTCTGACTGGACACTGGCTGCTCCCTGGTCCACAGCTGGCTTTAAAGATGCAGTCCATGACTGGCAAAAGATTTGTTGGCTGGAATAGTTTATGGATCGATTTGAGCCACTGTGTTTCCCATTTACAGAGCCAGGGTTCTGCACAAACGTGTGTGTGTGTGTTTTTAGGACAACTAGAGGAATGAAATTCTCCATTCAAATGAATGAAACAACATTCCTGTTGCAATTTACTGTCAATACATGAAGTGACTATGTATGACCATACACCTCTGTAAGGACTAGAAGAATATGAATATCAGCATGATACACGTTATTCAGGATGTTGCTTTGTTGTACTTGTAGCAATAGTTATGCTGCAACAAGAGTAATATAAAGTTTGTTTTCATAAGTTGATCTGTTGAATCAATAGTACAAGATGACAAAATGAATAATCACCCATTGGCGTTAGAATAAGAACATAGATTGTCTGTTGTAGCTGGCCATCTTGTCTGTAGTTTCCATTGAGAGGATTCTCATTCCATTAGGAGGATTCTGAAGAGATAATGACTCGTGCTGGTAAAAGCGTACATCCTCTGCAGAGGCCATGAAGTAATTTTAATGTGGTTCCTCGAAGCATCGGAAACTCCTGCCTGTGTTTCCCAGAGAAGTTTTGGGGCCATAATCTTATCATGTGGTCGCTGTGCACATGTGGTGACTCGAGCGTCTGGGTCCTCATTAGGGGGAGTGTGTGTGTGTGTGGGTGGGGGGTGGCCAGACCTGGAGGTTCCCACTCATGATTGCACTGCCACTGCCTCCATCCTACTAACATTCAGTCTGTCACTGTGGCAGAGTGTAGGAGTGTAGGATGGCACTCATCAGAACATGATGAAAACTGGGCGATGGATGTTCCTCCATGATTAGGTTTGACCATTGTGAGCCATTTGCGGCTGCCTGTTAAAGCCTACACAGCACACCCTGTACATACCTACCAAGGTCAAAAGGGGAACCGATTCCCATGACCACTCCAGTGTCTTCCTACCGCCCCACTTCACCACATCTCAGGTCGATCATCACAGAACTAATCACTGATTCACTGCCAGAGAGCCTTGAGGTTAACAGAGCGCTTTTAAACTGTGGGTTTGTTTCCGAAACACTCCCCCTCAGTGACAGAATGCACTCGGGTGGGAATAACCCTCACAGCTAAATGAAGTTCCCTTGATTAGCGCGTAGGGCATACCGCACTCAGCTTTGGGATGAACTTCATTCTGCCTTGCGGAACCAGAGTTCTGATGTAACCATGGATTTCTTTACAGGTGTACTCACATGGAACTCAAATTTGTATGAAGCATTCTCCATGATGTACCGCATTAAATGATGCACACCTTCGACAAGTCACCATCGGTGTTCACTCGACTCAGGAGGGTTTATAACAAACTACCACTTAGCAGTTATTGGTTTCGGATGGCCCTTGGTATGGCGGATCCTCCACGTAAACGTGTAAATGGAGTGCAATTGGCTAGGGAGAGGGCGGAATGACTAGTTTCGGAAAGGGCCTGTTTCTTTACTGCTGTGCTATAGATTGTAAAATGGACTGCAACTCTTGCTATCGCCACTTGGAGGAGCTTGCATCAAGTCCTGAAGGCTGAGCTCTCAGCCAGAGCACTGAAGGAGCAATGTTGCACTTCACACACTGTGTGCTTGACAGAGTCATGGAACCATGCCACACGCTTTAATGGAATTGCGTTCAGTGGGAGAGTCTTGCATGCTGTTTGAAGTGTAGCAAAAAGCTTAAATGTACAGGAAGGTATGATGCTCACTGCAGGAATGCACGCATGGAAAAACAGCACAATGCATCTTCTCTGCTCCCATGTGTGGAGCAAACTGATGAAGACTGGCCAGACGGTCTGTGCTTGTGCTGTGTGCACACTGTAATGCAGTGAACTCATGAGGGATGAGTTGTAAAGCCGGCAGACCTGTTTGAGTGCGGAGTGTGCACTCGTCGCTTCCTCAGAGACGGAAATGAGAGGAGCACTGGGCTGGCTTGCCCTGCTGTGCTTTGCCTCTGATTTAAAGGTCAATAAATGATTTGTCAACACATTTCTTGGCCAATCGGAGCAGCTGGTTAGAGGTTAGCCAAGGGTCAGAGATGGGGGAGGGGGGGGGGGGGCTGATGCAAAAATTAAGCTTTATTAATGTTGTATTTTGTGATAATAAAGGAGTGTTTGATGGTGAGTCTAGAACGATATATTGAGCGAATCTGATGCTGCTATAAGTTGTATGAACACAGTCTTCTCTCACTTAATAAAGTTTAGAATGACTGTAATATGAACACTTTACGGTGTATAGTTTGTTTTGTGGATTTAATGATATATTTGAGGAATATGTATGTTTCCTGCTAGATTCTTTGAAGCGATTTGGAACTGACAAAAGTATGCTAATTGCCATTCGTGTTTATCCATGTTTTGACTCTTCATTCAACAGAATATTTTAAATTACGGTATATTACAAATGAAAATGGCATTGACAAAAATGTACCCTTTGCCTCATAGTGTGTTGCACAACCTTCCAACAAATGCTCAATTCAAATCACATTCCAGCAAATGCTTTTTTTGTAGCTCTGAATGAGATGTCTGCATCTGTTAGCAGATCGTTTTGTCCACTCTACCTGAGTGAACAACTCCAGCTGTCTCAAATTTGAAGGCAGACTGTATGTTTTAGCTTTTTCTAGTTGGTGAGATTTAGGTCTGGACTCATAGAAGGGCGCTTCAGAATAGTCCAATTTGTTCCTCACCAATTCTTGGGTTCTTTTAGCTGTGTGATTGGGTCGGTATCCTGTTGGGTGACCTTTGACCAGGGACTGAAACTGAGCTTTCTGACACTGGGCTATATATTTCACTCCAGGATGCCTTTTAAGTATTGAGATTTTATTGAGGCAGTTCTCTCTCTCTCTCTCTCTCTCTCTCTCTCTCTCTCTCACACACACACACACACTCACACACACACACACACAAAGTATCTCCCTTACAGAAAAAGTGAGGCCTCAAAAACAGTGGATCAAGGCTAAACCAGAAAACAGGTCTAATCGTATCTGCTTGTCGAGTGATAACGCTGATTCTGACAAATTCCTTTTTATCATCTGTATGTTATTGTTTTGTACAAAATCACATAAAGAGTTACAAAACTACAAAACTTACAAAACAAAACTAATTTGAGTATCCTACGTAAAGGAACCATATGTAAGATTGTGGCCAAAACTGGTACTGCAATCACTTTCAAAGTACTGTAGAGTGGTGTATCCCCTCCCCCTCCCCCCTGACTTGAGGTTACCAACCCGGATGCCGAAACACTACTGTCTTCGTGATTAGTAGATAGGTGGAGGGTGGCGCATCAGGCCAAAACACAACATGACATGACAAAACACAACATCAACATCAGTTGAGGGCTGCAACTTCACTTTTTAAATGACAATATCCTGGCCGGACTACTGTTGTCAGTGATATAAGTATTTGAAATGAACATGATTTCTTAATGTCTAGTGACATTTCAGGGCCATTTTATGATTAATTGAAATACATTTCTTACATACGGTTCCTTTAAAGAGTGATCCAAACAGATACCATTGTTTGAAGCCTATACACCTACTGTATATCGCTTATTTATACAGTCTTTTTATTGCTTGACAAGTGGATGTGATTAGACCTGTTTTCCGGTTTAGCTTTGTGATGCTTGGCATAAAGTCCATTGCTCTTACTTGATCTACTATTTTTGAGGCCTCACTTTTTCTATAAGGGAGATACTTTGTGTCCACTTTTAGAAATACAGCTATTAGAAATATACCTTCTTCAGTTCTTTATTCACCAGGGCATGTTTGGAGCTTTAAAGGTAGAACATCCGTGGCCACACACCGGCTTCATCCATTCTGGTTATCCACCCCGTGACTCCCCAGCAGTGGTGGAAGGAGGCTCACTTCAAAACAACTTTTTCTATCATCACCTTCTTCACCTCTCTCTCTCTTTCTCTCTCATAATTGGGGAGTGCAGGTGGTGGTGGGTGGTGTTGGTGTGAGATGAGGAGAGCTGAACGCTGAGCCGCGAGAGCTGGACTCCTGCTGGGTGAGCTCTGCTCAGGGGAAAGGACCAGCATAGGCCAGAAGTTGATTGATGGTAGAGGTGCCAGCTACTAGTCTCCGCTCCATATGTAGTCCGTCTCTGGGGAAATATCCTGCAGGAGCCAGTGCTTTAAAAAGTATCTGCCTATGATACTGTCTTTCTTCTGTGAGTGCAGCAGAGATGTGAAATAATTCACCAATTAAGAAACTTTTTCTTCACTGTTAACATGTTACGTTTTTGTGGTTTCTGATCTGTTTTTTCTGATTATTTGCTTTGCACAATATATCTTGCGTAACTTGCACACGTGAGCCGTGACTTGTGCCCTGTGTAATGACTTTGTGGTCATCCCATGGCTTGCCCTTAGCAGCATGGGTCTTTTCATGTGTGGACACAGCAGAAGTGGATGAGACTTCTTAAAGGGAACATCAATCACACGAATTGGGATTTAAATCAAATTCATGGTGGTTCGTGAAGTTGTTGGCCGTTAAACTTTGCGTAAGGCCCAATTTATGGAGTTGCTTTCAGAGGCAGGGAAACAGCTCATGTTTTTGAAACCCCATCTGGTAGTGTCTACTATGGGTGTGAGATCGGCTGCATGACACCAGCGTTTTCTTGTTTTGCTTGGAAAAAGTTGTCATGCAACTCTGGGAGGAAAAAAAAGTGAATCATGGGACAGTTTTGATGTGTTGCACCACAATTCATGGAACTGAGCAAGGGATTTGGTGTCGTTGTTGGGCTAGATTTCCTACTTTATGCTGTGTAGCAGTATTTTTAGCCCTGCGGCAATATATTGCAGCATGCCTTTCAAGACTATGGAACATTGCTGAGGAGTTACGATTCATGAGGACTGTGCTTCAGTTGGGATTTTTTTTATTCTTTCTTTTCACAGGCAGAACTTGAACCAGAACAGCTATGAGACCAAAGGGATAGAAGTGAAGTGATCTGATCACTGTAAATGGCAAGGCATTAGGTGTGAGGCGGACTGTAAAAAATGTTCTGACAGTAATTGGGATGCTGTTAATGAAAAGATAAGGAGGCAGGTCTTTGGGAACATCCTTTAGTCCAGTTGAAACCCAGATATATGAGAGTTGTAAAAGATGACATTAAGGACATACTGGCTTGTCACCAGTGAAAAGAAACCATGTGAAGACATTCCGACATGAGAACAAAGAGAACTTGTGAACTTAAACTGACAGCTTTAATTGCTGGCTCACTGTACAGTATGTTGCTCTATAAATAAACAATGATAATCTGGTGTGCTTCTATAAACTAGGAAACCATTATGACAATCATTCAACTTTCCTCCGAGAATATCCAAAGTCAAGACATTCCTCACATTGTGGGTATATTTAGAAATCGCTTTGGAGGTGTTGACACGTGGCACATTGCATGTGACGTCTAGACCAGCTTATCCCATTTGGGTATAGACTTCGAAAATGATTTATTGAAATATACTCAAAATGTGTTAACTGGGGTGGTTGGACGTAGCAGGAATGTTTTTCGACAATTTAGCTGTAAAGTATGAATAGGTCTTTACACACTAATTTTCCAAGGAAGGAAACCCCCCAATTCCTCACCACTGCAATTAGCCATTACTCTCTGTATAGGCCCATAGTGCAGAAAAAATAAACTGTACAAATGTACTCTTTAACTGTGTTCCCTATTAACCTTTCAAAACTGTAAGACAATTCAGCAATGGCAAGATCCCTTACACTTACAATACGTTGATTGTACATTTGTAATATGGTTGAATTCTCCCCACTTTTAGACACCTATCATTACAATTATGCTCTGGTGAAACTAAATCCCCCAATGATTGCCAAGGCTTTGTATTTCAGCAAAAACAAACCAAATGTTGTGGACAACACGTATCCTTCCAGTCAGATAGGGAGGCATCTCTAGCCAGCCAGGGCATGTGTATTTGAGGAAGGATGACTAGCAGGTGAGGAGACTTATTTGTGCAGCTTTGTGTCAAACTGTCAAACAAATCCGTTGATGATTATGCTCACACTATACATAAACACACTGCTTTGTGAGTTCTATTTAAATAGGCAACTAGTTGGGTGTACTCTTCAAATTCATATTGATGATATGTGGCAATGTGAAGGACATCTGCCATTACCGGTATATATTATCTCCCACTATCTGTGCAGGCTGTGCGCTGTGTAGTCCAGTAGTCAGGGACAGGTCGCTGAGCAAAAAGCATTTATTAAGGGTCATTCACTCCAGGAACGATAACTATGAAGATAGTTATAGCTATAATGTCAATGTCAATGTCAATTTGACTTATATAGCGCATTTACAGACGGCTTAGCCGCACCAAAGTGCTTCACAATAAAGTGCAATAAATAAATACAGGAAGGCACAAAACAAAAAGGGCTACAGTTAAAATAAATTAGGAAATACATAAAAAAGAACATAATGATAAAAGCTTCCACACTGATCAACGATGAGGAAAGTCTCTCCTCGTGTTAATGAATGTAATGGCTAAAATTTGATGGATTCTGATTGGCTGTCAGCTTTTCGTTCGCTTTCGTATAGTTCTCTGAAAGTGATGACCAACAATATTGTTCTTCATATTGTTATTGTTATAGTTTATGTGTGGACGTAGTCATTCATATTAGCTAGAAATATAGTTTTTTTTGCCGTTATCGTTATCGTTCTTGGTATGAACGGCCCTTTAGCATGATAATCCAATCCAATACCATATCACCAAAAGATGTCAGTTAGGTTTGATCAGCACCAAATATGTTATTGTTTTAAACTATTGTTATTGTTTTAAATATTGTTTGCATGTTTGTTAAGCATCTAACTTAACTTAAGACTAGAGTTTTTTTACTGCTGCATTTAATGACACTCATGGTTATTGTGGTTGTTCTGTCACCAAAAAGGAAATGCTGTGCTGGCTTATACATACAAGGATACAAGGATACAAGGAAGTTTATTGTCACATGCATATAGTTACTGGAAGTAAGAAATGCAGTGAAATTATGTCTGGTGTCAGCCTATTTGTGCATTTATGGGGGTAAAAAGTGCAGTAGAAGAGGGGTTTAGTAGATTAAGTGGCAAAGGCTGCATAAGAAAGGTGGGGGAAGATTGGGATTGGGGGGGCACCAACAAGGGCAAGGAAAAACAGCATTCAGCAGTCTGAGAGATTTTGACACAGTTGTGTCTCTGATGACATTTAATGTCTACCTGGCTTATTTCCATGAGCTGTCATAGTATAGCTCTTTGTACCGTGTTGCCTTCTGTCGGACCACGGGCATCATGATGACTGGTCACAGATTAAAACCAGATGTAGGCAAAGTGGATACCAGCTTGGCCCCTCTTCCCGGTAGCAGAACTGGTGTGTCCTCTGTGAGTCCCATTCTTTCATGTCTCTTCAGGTTGCAGGTAATATGTCAGCCGAGCTGATTCCAGCTTCATTCCCCAGAGAATAAATCTGCTATCTCGCCTCCCATTCCCTGCTCTTCTCCAGGTGTCCAGGAACATGGCACAGAACAATTCTGCTCAAAAGGGAAATGCAGGAGATTCATATGTATGAGTTTTTTTTTGTACAAGAGTACAATGCATTTAAATTTAGAATCAATTTGAGCAGTTTTAGAATCGAGCAGTGAAAGAATGGCTTTTATGGTTCTCCTGGCAAAAGATGTCCCATTTATCATCTTGGAGTTTTGTGAATCAGAATCCTTAGAAAGGAATACAGGGAAATGTGAATTTAATAAAACAATGAAGTATTGGAGTTTATCGAGTTTATGGAGTTTAATATTGTCAGAATGTATGTATTTTTGTCACAAATACAAGTGTAGTCAGCAGCATTATTACAGGGGACAAAACATGTGACAGATGATGACATGGGAAGGAACACAAAGAAGATGACCGCCTAAGTGCATATGCCCAGAAGAAGTGAAGGGACAAGTTTAATGTCGGTGTCTGCCTTTTTTCACAGTTTCACAAGTTGTCAAGATAAGAAGTGGTCTGTACCTGTACATGTTTTGAGATGCTTCACCTGTAGTGGCCTTTGACCTTAATTAAAGGTCAAAGCTGCCTTGTAAAAGAAGAAAAAGCCTTCACTTATCTCCCCTTTTTGAGCTGTTGGTTACCTTAAGCAGGGTTCCCACGGGACATGGAATTTTTTGGAATACCATGGAATTTTGATAAAGTCTATTCCAGACAAGGAAAGTCAGGGAAGACTTTTATCATATTTAGGGCAAATATCAGGGAATTCTGTTGTAGCAGTTTAATAGCGGGAATACAAATATTTTTCTCTGCATAATTGGTGCGTATCTGCCTGGGTGTTAGCTTTACTGCTTGCTTGAGTGGCTGTGGTTAGCCCAACTTTGTTTATTTATCTTCTGCTCTAAAAAAGTAAGAGATTCTTGAACGCTACGCGACTGCTCTGAAATCTTTGGTCAATATATTGTACCATTCATTACAGGTCAGGAAATTCAGATTTTTTTTGTCAGTGAAAGTCAGGGAAAAGTCATGAAATTTTACATTTGACTTACAGTGGGAACCCTGCTTAAGGCCTCTTATCCTTACATGAATTACTCTGCCATTCAGAGACATATGTACCTGAACACACAATTTATTTTCAGGTGAACGAAATAGACCTACATAACCATGCGTCATGGAGACGATGGATATAAGACTAAGAGTGTCTGGCCTTGAACTGACCAATGCAAGGGTTGTTCTCTACAATCTTCACAGTTGTAAGAGAGGCCTGAGCGTCCTAACCATAACAGCTTTCTGTACTTTCTGTCAGTGGGTCTGTGTAGTTGGATGTAGAAAGAGCCCCCACCCCCCCACACACACACACACACACAAACACACAGTGGAGATGGAGGCTTTATTTTCTTTCCAGGTCCAGTGTTCCTGTGAGGAAGCAGGCCGGGGCCGTGTTTTTCTTGTCAGCCGCTACTGTTTTCTTTCGAGGGCTTGTGTTCTCGCTGATGGAGCAGCCCTGATGTGGACAGGCGCAAAATGTCTGACTCTAAATTAACAGAAAATCCCCCCACACACACACACACACACATCCCCACCCTCCCCAATTCCATCATTGGCACAAAAGGTGTATGGGGGGAGTCATTTATTCAGAGCACTTATACGTGTGTGTGTGTGTGTGTGTGTGTGTGTGTGTGTGTGTGTGTGTGTGTGCGTGCGCGGCGCTGCGTGTGTGTGTGTGTGTGTGTGCGCGTGCAAGAGAAACTGTAATATGGTTTTCATTATGGCGCATATTCAACATTATTTTATGACATGTCTGGTTCGGCCTGGCTTGGGTAGCCAGCTCTGTAGCGCAGATGTTGGTGCTTTATGGTTGAGTATGATGTATAAGTATGTGAATGCCGTTTCAGGGGATCAGTTACCTGCTATAGTACACTCTGTATCTTCCCTATGGGAACTATTGTGTAGAGATAATCTCTGTTTTATGTTATTCCTGGACATGCTGTATTTACTTAACTGGTTAATGATATTTGAGGTCGTAAGATAAGTTGTAGAAGGATACTGTATGTATGTGAGTTTGTCTCATGAGATAGATACAAGCCTATTCCTTTTGAATGGAGCCAAAGTAGATTTTTGAGGGGTACATGTAGATTTTTCCATGTGGCTAGACAAAGGGGGGAAGTACCTTCATTGCCCCAGGATTCCTCCTAGGCATCCTTTGGTATGGTAGTGATGTATGGCTGGACATAGTGAATGATCTGGCGGACCAACACAGGTTTGATAAAGGCCAGATTTCATCACTGAATCAGAATGATTGTGTCAGTCGTGCCAAAGATGATGTCACTGTGGCTGCTGAGAGTACAGTAGTATATACCTATGAAAAAAGAAGTATGCTGAAGTTTTTCATTGTTGAGACGTGTGCTTCACTGCTGTGGCTTGTGGTCCATTCTTTTTGATGAATGTCTTGGCTTTCCTAGTAGAATTTTCAGATATTCTCAACAGAAAAAAAAAAAAAAAAAAACGCAACTCAAAGCTCAGAACACTGGTCGTCTTTAATAGTTTACAGGATGACTGTTTTGCAAGCAGTGAAGATTATAGTTATTGTTATGGCACTTATGGCAGTATTGAAGGGTGGATGTTCGACTGATGAGAACACACCTGAGCACACCATCACATGACGTAAGCGAAGCTTGACGTAAAACTGGGTTGTGGTGGGAGACGTGAGTGCTCCTACTGTCAGCTCCTGAAGAGTGGGAGGCTGAAGCAGGAAGGGATTTTGTTTTTTAGGATCAACTTTTTATTAGCACCATTTATACCATTCAGACACGTAGGAGGGGATTTTTGAGGTGTGGTTGGGGAATGAAAGAAGAAATAAATTGAGAAATAGAGAACAAATGTAGACATGACATCCCTAATCCCCTTCTCTCTTACTAAAGAGAGGAAAGTGAGGGATAAGAGAGATGGTGCAGAGGGAAAAAAACATGAGCAGTAGAAGAGCCGGACGACAAAAACATATGATTGTGCAAACTTTGTTCCTGTGCTTTGTTACCATCAAATGGCAAATTTTACTCTATTTTTAGCAGCTCATTTTCCAGCAGCTGAGAATACATGAGTGAGGATGCATGTAGTGTATGTTGGAGTGATGTGTCCGTATAGATCTCACATGGCTAAAAAATAGTACTAAGTTAGTTCTTTTTAGTTCTGAAGAAATTAATTATGTCGGGCTACTTGCCAGCTGTTTTTTTTATTTTTTTAAATAAAACAGGACAGTGCCAAACTTTATAGTCACATTTGATATTTGTTTCTCTCAGTCACTTGTGACTGGTAATGCAAACGTCATAACAGTGATCTTTAATTTTCCTCTTCCTTTAATTTCTAGTGAATTTATTCTGACACGCTGCAGAGATCACTGTGAGGTGGAGAGGGAGCTGTGATGAATAGCTAGCAAGCTAATGAAATGACTCTGGCCTGGCACATAGCCCTGTGAAAACATACAGTGCTTGTCAGGGGTCACCAACTGTTATGTCATCAGTTCTCATCTGTGTGATCCCTGTGGCAAGCTTCAGGTCGCAGAGGTCAAGACTGCCATGTGTTTAACTTTTCTTAAACATATGCACTCCACATAGTGAAGGATTTAGGAAAAGCTATCGTTTTGATAATTTGATCCATTCCAAATGCAGTGGATGGGATGCATGCATTGTGTTTGGAAATCCCTTGCGGTGACCCAAAACAGCGGCACTAACTGCATTTTGGCTTCGTCTGGACACATTTTGGCCATGTCAACAAAACCAAAAGACATTCTTCTCCAAAAAACCCTTGTGTAGCGTGGAGCAACTATGATAACTAATGGCATATCCCTGAGAGCCCTCTGAAAGGGCCTCTGTATCAGCTGGCCAGCGTGAGTGGGAGGCTTTTGGTCAGAAGAGCCATAAAGTCCCATTGTGGAAAGCAAACCAGGTTTGATAACTGAGTATCTGGGAACAATTACAAGTCAAGTTGGCAGAAAAAATAATGCTGGGAGAAAAAGTACGGCAGTATACCAAAAAGTCCACCATTAATCAGTGTGGTTTATTTTTCATTTTGAGAGGGTGTAATTTGTGCTTTCATCAGCATCTGCTCGCTCTGGGTGGATTTGTTATTATCTGAGGGCTTATGTTCAGAATCAGTAAACATTGTGGCATTAATATCAATTACAAAGAAAAATCCGGTAGGAGTCTTCATGAAATTCAAATCCTAAAGTCACCTGGGTTCAAGTTTAGTGTTTGTGTCCCAGACGACCACAGTCAATGTGGCTTTCTCCTAAACAGGTGTCGTTGACATATTACGATGAAGGCTGCGCGGAAGGTCAGTCAGTGGGATTCAGTCATACAGTATAGTGTAGAGTAGCCTCAAGCCACACTTTGTCCAAATCTACAGCAATGGTCACAGCACAGACAAACACATTGAGGGATTCTCTGTGTCCAAGTTGTTTTCAGAAGTGGTGTTCATCCGTGGTCTCCTCATTCACACATGGCCATGCCATCCTTCACCAACACCCCCCTCCCCATCCACTTCCCTCTCCCCTGGCTTCTCCTGTTTAACTCTAAATTGGTGCCACATGCAGTCATCCGTTACAATGGGGGGCTTCTGTTTTGGGGGAGGGTTGGCCCAAAGCGACGTGATGGATCCCCTGCTCCGACTCACTCTTTAACCCGCATTCTTTTTTTTACCCCTGGGAGTCCCGACGGGACCGAAATACCGCATCCGCTTTGCAGAAGATGCGTATGACCTCACAGCTGTCCATGACTCGTCCAATGGTGCTCTGTTTTTTTAATCAGACTCAAGTTAAAGCAGGGAAGAAAAAGTTCACTGACTTGAATGGCTTTCACACATGGACTATTTCCCATCCTATTTATGATATAATCAGTAAGGAGAGAATATTTTAGTTGTAGCTTGCCATGTTCATTATGTTGTACTCCTGCAAATTACTGATATGTCTCCCTTCCTATTTGGTTGGTGGTGTATCAGAATGTTAAGTGGGTAAATGGGTCTGATGTCTGCAGCATCAGTGTTCCGCCTGGACTGAAATGGGCTTTCAACTGCTGCGTTTTGGCCTTGTTCTCTGATCTCGATGCGAAGTTAGGTCATGGGAGAAACGTTTGCAGAGTGGGGTTAGTCGACGTCAGATTAATCTGCCCCCTTTCCCTCCTAGAGACTGTTTGAAGTTCTGTCTGCAGAAAAACCTTGCCTCTGTGCTCGGAACCTGGTTTTGCATCCATAAATCTAAATCACATAATTTATTTAATTGGATCCATTTATCATGGCTGCTCCCCCTTTTTCTCGGTGTGGTGCTGCGTCTGGAAACAGTCTTTATCATCCGGCATGGCTGGGGTGCTGCCATCCAGTAGCCCAGCAGCACTCCTGAATTGGGAGACATTGCCATTGCTCTATTCGGAAGATATTTCACCCAGGTCGTTATGATCAGATAAGTGTTTTAATGACCCCTAGGCATGCAAATAAAGAATGAAGTCATGTGTTTTCATAGCCTGTGGGGTCAGTGCTGTGTGTGTGTGTGTGTGTGTGTGTGTGTGTGCGTATTCCACCCGAGGCCTGAACATGATCCATCGTTGGGTGAAATGATATCTAATATCTGCCCCAGTTTCTTCAAGGAAAGGTGAGGCTGGTAGGTTAATAGCCGTCTGGTTGGCTAAGTCCACACGGAGAGGTTTAACTGAGCTGCAAATGCAATTCAACTCTAATGACACCCTTATGTTCCTCTCAGCAGTGTTTGTATTCAAAATACATGCATGAGCATGAAGCTACTGGCTTCATAAAGGTGCACCCCACATTACATTACACATGGGCTTCATGATCTCAACAATCGGAAAAAAATGAGAATCCTTGCCTTGTTCAACTACAAATTTATATTCAGTACAGTAGTTAGATATTATATTAGACTCTTACTAAGTGTATAGTTGTTGGGATTGGAATGTAATACGTGTAATAACTAATTGTAATATTCCACAGCATTCATTTCAGCTTGTGTGTCTAATATTTTGGGTTCAGTATGGAGGTGTAAGGAAAAGAGGTTCTCTGATTATGAAGCCCTTAGGGGGTTTCACTGAAACAACCAGCGGTTTTAAAAAGATGTCAGCTTCTCTGGTCCAGTTAAGAGATGGCACTTGATTTCATGCAAAGTTTTCTATGCACCAAATGAGTCATTAGATTCTTTTGCAGTTGCATTTCCTTTAACAGCAGGGAACTCCAACCTTCCCCAGACCTGCGGCATTCATTAGTGTTAGCCGCGAGACTGTCGGCTGTGCTGCGCACGCTTGAGCGAAATGGCTTCTGAACCTCGCCTGGCTTTTTTCTCCCCCTGTCCTGTGCTCTTTTGTCTGAGCAGTGGGCTATAGCTCCAGGGTGGCTCCTTTAAAAGCTTTACAAATCTGGAGCATGGAACACTCCAGCTGGGTCACTTTGTTGTTGCCATGCTACCCTTCCTCTTCCTCAAAAAAAAAAAGAAAAGAAAAAAATAAAAGAAGCCAAGACAAGCCATTTATCTAGTTAGGGCAAAAATTGAGGTTGTTCATGTAGACATAATTTAAATGTGCATCAAACAACTGAACAGTCAAGAAAGTCAAGTGTTAATAATCAAATAGATTTATGCATGTGTGAGTAGGTGATTGAAATGAACGTGGCCAAGCGAGGCGCATTGACATTACTGCTGTGTAATTACAGCGTGTGGTCACCGTATTGACTGATGAGGAGCCAGCGGAGTGATGGCTCAAAAGCTGAGAGAGAGAGGAAAAAAAGCAAGTTGGTGTTGTAATTCATCCAGGGAGCATGGACGCCACGTGTCTGTGTTCGGGGCACCTTCGCTCCGTCCACCAGATGCTGGCGTGTGGGAGCCGCCGTCTTTTGTCTCTGTGTTCCAGCAATGGGAGTGGGGGTGCCTCTGTTGGAACGCTTCCACAAGCAGCTGTGTGGGGATGTTTTGTGTGTGTGTGTGTGTGTGTGTGTGTGTGTGTGGGCGATGGGATGTCCTGACCTCGTGAACGTGAGACAAAGCCGGAGCTGGTCAGCTGGGGGTGTTTTTTTGAGGGGTAGGGTTGGGGCCGTCGGGGGTCATGGAGAGGGCTGGTGTCTGGAATGAACCCTCTCGGTCTCAGTGACACCATACGCACAACCTGATGGAACCGCAAGGGCAGTTGGGGATTGGGTCATTATCTTGCAGCGGACACCAGACAGCAGGACTTGTTCGAATGACCCTACATTGCATTGGTAGACGGTACGTCATCAGCCATATGAGATGTTGGGAGTCTATATAGATTTTTATAGGCAATATGTCCTTTCTGTGTTTAATGTTTTGTGGAGGTATGAAAGTGAAGAATCATCCCATTATATGGAGTGTGTGAAAAGCCAAAAGTCTGTCTTCACTTGCTGATAAATATTGCGTGTCTTGTTACGGGGACAATTTGTACACTCTTACAGATGTGTACAGCATATATATAGAAACACACACACACACACACACACACATACATACAGAGAGAGAGACCGCCACACACAGATTCTTTGTTCTTGGCCACTGTAAGCGAAAGTCCTGGTCAGAGTCTGCTGCTTGTCGCTGCTCTTGGGGAATGTGTGGGTGGACGACTGGAGTCATGCCCAGCGGAGGTCTGTTGGAGCCATCAGCCTGGAGACTGGGGAGCTGAGTAAATCACCTGGCCTCCCTCTCCCACTCCCGCCAGCGCACCAGACACACACACACACACACACACACAGATACACTTAGTGCCTAGGTTCTAACTCTGGTTGCACTACATGGGTGCACCTCATGTGTGGAGTGTGTGCGCTGTAAGGGAACAGTCCAGGCATTAATCTACAGTTTTGGGCCTGGTCTGGGAATGAGGAAAACAGTTGACCAAGCCACCCTGTGGCACTCATGCACTCTCACATGTTATGTAAAAGTCTTCAAAAGTGAAACACTGAGTACTAGAACACATCAGAAAAGTTCTTAGGGTAAAAGGTTCTCCAAGCGTGTGGACAGCAGAGGACATCATGTATCATCAATGTTTATGTTTCAGAAAAGTTTGCATTTGTGCGTGCGTGCTTTATTCTAAGTCTGCTTGGAGCTTTGGCAGAACTTAAAAATATAGTCAAGGAACAAAGAACCAGTGTCAAGGAACAAGGAGCCTGTGTCAATGCATGGTACGAGATACATGAGAGTTGGAAGAAGACGCTACTTCCACAACCAAAAATTGTTCTGGTTATATTCAGCGTAAAGGTGAACCTTGATTTAGCGTGCCTTTGGGACAGCCTTCCACGTGTCATGGCTATGAAGTATTTCCATGAAGACACTTGCTTCTTTAGAGCAATCAACTAATTGCATGCCTTTGCAATTCTTCATTTTAATTATTCCTTTTTTATATATGATTAATTAGATTAAGATGAGAAATATATTTTTCATAATATGAAATTAAGATGAATATAGTACTTTCCAGATTAAGTCAGAAATGAGGAAAACCAGATCATCAGTCATGCATACTTTGGGGAAATATTTAGAGCACCATAACACACTGATTCTCCTGTGCGGACACAGGATGTATCGCAGAAGTACCCCATGTGTACATGTCCCAATCCTCTCCATTAACATTGCTATGGGCTCTGTTCACTAGCTTACTTGAAGTCGGCAAACCAGTTTCCTGTTCTTCGACATGGCTGTCAACAAGCACCTGAAGATGAATGCTTTAATTGTACCAAAACGTAAGAAATACAATGTACGTGAGTTTTTTTTTAGTGCGCGGCTCTAAGGAGCATTGCTGTGTGCCTCTCTGTCATTATAAAAGCGATTTTAGCTTCCACCTTTTTACTAAAAACGCCAGCCTACGTGCAGTGGCTGCACAAAATAAGGAGGGAAGGATTTTCGGTGAGCTCACGTTGGGGTACAAGTGAAGCACTCCTCTTTATGGTGCTTGTTGACAGCCATGTCAACGAACAGGAAACTAGTTTGCCGACTTCAAGTAAGCTAGTGCACAAAGCCCATTATATGCACACTCTTCCTCCAGCTAATCTGCTACAGTAGCCACTCTCCTCTCCACGGTCATCAGCGATCCAGCAAAGTGTTGTCCTGTCACTGTCAGCTCTAATGCAGCAGAGGGCAGTACCATCTGTGGAACAATAGTGTTGACAGACGTTGACCTTGATCAGAGGAAAAAATAACATGACCCCCTCCAATTGTAAGTCATGGACCCATGGCTAATAGGATTTGAGCTATCGCAGAGCGTTGTTCTGGCCTTTGCAAATTGTTTGCTTTTTTCCGAAGACGTGTACCACATACTCATTGCTCTGGCTTGGTTCCAGTGAGAATGTCTTTCTTTGTTCTCCCATCCTTCTTTGAGAGCTCCTTGTTGGACCATATTGGAACAATTACATTATTTTTCCCTTGGTGTGGTACCGTGTAAGTGTGGGGTACATCACAGGCTTGATTCATGCCTGGAGCATTGGGAAATGGGAGAGAGAGAGCGTGGGTGCTGTCGTTTTTCCAGACACTGTCAACAAAGAATATCACTTTTCAGCATGCTCAAGAAATCCCAACTTATCCTGCTCTCCACACAGATGTGATGGATTGCTGGCAAATGAAGGGAAAAAAAGAAGAAAGACTTAACATTTGGAAAGACCTTTATGCTACTTTATGACTGTTAAGTTTTGAAAATTGAACTTTCACACCATGCAATTCACCGACTGAAGTATGCATTGTGACATTTTCATTAGGCAGTATAAAATAGCTCAAAATGTTTATAGAATGAAACTCTCCATTGCCTCCGCCCACTACTGCCTCGGCCCTCTACCGCCTTGGTCCTCTACTGCCTTGGTCCTCTACTGCCTTGGTCCTTATGCCCTTGGGAGGCAGGTCTCCTCAGTGGTTTGGGTGCAGGTCTTAGAGGTGCCACATGTGGAAATTCTCTTACTCAAACAAACAGACATCTAGCAGCCCACAAGCAGCTCTTGCCATGGGACCCATTTGTCCAGGCCTTTAACCTCCCAGACATGCTCTGGAGGCTTCCCCCCTAGCCTATGTGCTATTCCCCCAAAGCAATCTGTCTTTCACTGCTACTGATACTAAGGCCTCACAGCCTACTACCCTGACTAGCCAACAGTTCAGCCCAATCTGCTGGCACACACTTGTAAAGAAGCCCCACTATTTACGGTAGCAGGTTTGTATTAATTGCTACTGAGTCTGTGTATTGAAGTATTGTATTAAAGTCTGCTGAGTCTGTGCCCTTGCATATGTTCTTCTCTGTATGGGGTCGGTGATTACTTGTACATGTGCATTGATATTATGAGCCTGTCTTGAAGGAAGGCACTTAGCGAAATCAGCGCTCACTCAATCACAGCTCTGCCCTGGACACTGGAACCAGGTCATTCCCAGCGACTGACCCAAGCTTGCGCTCTTAGCACCTCCTCAACGCCTAACATGATGGACCCCAGTGGCACGCCACGGGCCACTTGGAAGCCTTCGGGGGATATAATGTGCCCTGCGAGCCATGCTTTTGTGTGAGCTGCGTGTAGTAGTGATGGACGAATGGCTCCAAAAGCAGTGTGCAGGCGGGTGGGGGGACGTGGCCCTGATCTGGGCTGAATCTGCCACACCTGGGCCACGACTGGGCCAGACCCACGCCACAGGCAGCTGCTGCTCTGGGTGTGCGGAGGGACTAGAAGGAGGAGAGGGGTGTGGGGCGGGGGGGTACTCACTCAGTACTGGAGACCCAGAGCCTCACTGTAAACTACAATGAAACTGGGTCATTCCCTGGGGCGAGTTCAATATATAATTATGAGGCAAACGCCATAATCTGCCCGCTGCTCCCACCGGCACCCCAACCCCTCACGCGGAGCGCAGCCTGGCCAGGCTGGAAATGATGAGGGGCTGCTTCTCAGGAGTCCAGCTGCGGCAGATCACCAGCCAAATTGAAAAAGCCCTCTCGTGTTGCCCACCTTTGCCCAATTATTTACATCATTATCCTGCCATTTTCACATGCTGCCGAACAATTTTCCCACAGCGCTGACCCCAGCCAAGGATCTGAATGCCCGCAAGAGTGCTTCTGAGGCCCACTGGATCATGCATCATAATTATCACCTTTTTTTATAGAATTGCTTTAAAGTGCAGTCAGGCGGGGTCTTGGTCTTCAACCAGCTGCAGTAGCGTCTTTGGTGCCAGTAGCTGCACACTCCTTTTTTTGTGTGAGAGTGACCCCTCTCTTTTTTCAATATCACACCATTTAGATTCCAATTTCGGAGAAAGGGGGGAAAAGAGATCATTGACTCTCAGTCTGGTAATTTTGTTCGTTAGCTGCCCACTCCCTTGCCCATCATATTAACCCTGTGCTTTTAATGAGCTGTACAGTGGGAAATTGGCCCGCGGAGTGTCCTGTTGATGAATGAAATGGTGTCTGCACAGCTGCACGGCATGGTGGCCCTGCTAATTGAACATGGGGAGGCAGGGGAGAGGAGAGGAGAGGAGGCGTTGGGTAGGGAGGGGAGGGCTCTGACCATACTCCCCCACCTGGAATGCCTGAGACACAGTGGGCCATCTGGTTTTTGTATCCCCCTTGACCCTGGCTTTGGTGGAGTGGGGAAGTAGCCACTGCGCTGGGATTAAGCCCGCGTCGGCACTTCCTCCTCATTCATCCGTCCAATGTCACATTCCTGATGGAAGCGTAACAGTGGGCACTAATCAAAATAGTCCCCCCTTTGCATGCTGGGACTGTGAGAGAAAGGCCTGAATGTGAAACAGCCTGCAGATGCACTTTCACAGTGAATGACTTCAGTGTGCGCTGAAGACAAGGAACATTCTCTCTATTCTCCATTGGCACTGAATGACAGACATTTCCATCTTTTTCATAGAGCTGTCACTGTAATACACAAATGAAAAACTGATTATACAAAAAACCTGTACCTTATATCAGTCTTTACCACCCTTGCCTGGGAACAGTTTATGTAACCTACAATTGAACACTTTTTCAAAGATCTTCAACTTCTTTCATTTGTATTGAATCAGATGTGTTTAGTTAGTTTGTATGCATAACAGCAACTCCTTTGATTTAATTTTCCTGGAGTTGTGCATATACATAGTACATAGAAGTCGTGGTCAGGATATGATCATGTTGCATAATAAAGCTTGTCAATTATGCAAGAATTAGAAGTTGCATAATTGTGCTTTGAGAGAAAGTTATGGAGTATGTAGCCAGAAAACCTCATGACATTACAGATATTTAAATGGTCTATGTATGTAGGACAATCCAGAAATCAGGTTACATTAATCTCCCGTTCCTGTATATTTGAATATTGAATTGCAATAGACTGCAGATTACAAACCTTTTATCTCATCAGTCTTAGACAATTTCCAAAAATGCCAGACAAAGAGATATTTGGGACACGTTTTCCTCAACTATGATTTCAGTTTCTGGAAGGGCTATCTATAAATAGATCATTTGAGTGTATGTCCTGTAAGGGTGATGATTACCTGACAGCTAAAATAAATAATCCACATTGCTCATTTCAGTATCAGATGATGATCTTGAATGATGAATGACTGGTTCAGTACTGAGAGTGATATATGGAAAACAACAGTGGCGCAGCCAATTTGCCTGACTGTCACGCTGGGCTCAGACAGCGATCAGACGGCGATAAGGGCCTCGATGTGAAGAGGGCACCAGTCGGCCCTTCCTCTCTGGAGGACCTTGACTGGAAAATGGGCTGGATGCCCTGTGGGAAAGCCTACATCCACATCTGCAGGACGAGACTCGGCGTCCACACAGTAGCTCCATTCAGATAAAGCACCATGACTCACCTCGTGCCAACAACCCTCTCTCCCTCCGGTGGACCCTCCGCTTGGAACTTTAAAGCACAATGCAGTTCTTTTACTTAAAAAGTAACTGATGCTACATAGACTTATGATATGGATAAGTAACACATTGCCAATGCACAATATTGCACTATGTAACATTGTTGATTGGGTTGGATCATGAACCTTTCAGTCGATTTTTGACTAACTGGGTACCGTTGTAGCACCATTGAATATTGATGCCAAGGGGCATGGGGGCATATTATTTTTTTTCCACAGTGTTGCTTTAAATATCTAATTTTAAGCCCATATCTGATTTTGTAGCTGCTTACTTTATATTAGCATTCTGTGGAGCACAGCGACTGTTGCACTTTCAGATTTGTTTTATAGTTAGGTGCATTTCTCCTGGCTGTTTGAGGAAATGTCAATGATTACAGTCTGAATGAGTCAAAAACCCTTTGGCAAACCTTGCACTTGGTATTGTTCTATCATTTAAATGTTGTTGCCATTTGGTCGTCGTATTTGTAGTGGGAGTCACGGAATGCTCTCCTTGTCCATGTTTGTCAAGCTCTTGCTGTGCTCCTGCCAGTGAGAGTATCTTGGAGTTATCTGACTGGAGGTCAACTGAGCCTGGTATCTGTGGCACCTGCTTCCTCTCTCACACCCCATCAACCTCATGATACTCACTCTGATTGGTCACAGTCGTGCAAGAGTACTGAGTGCAAATGCAGGTGTAACAGTCCCTGGCCAAGCTCCCTGGCACGCTGCGGTCTCTCTTTGCCTGCTGCCTCTCTTTGCCTCCCAGATAACCACCTCCCCAAAGTAGGGCATTCTCTTGAGGGTTCAAGCAGATGAGTAATCTGTGTAATGAATCAAGCAAATGTATACAGGGATCAGTTACATTTCCACTGTTGCGTGTTGGATGCTTAGGTCGACAGTGTGTTGGGGCATCCCCTTCCTGAAGTCCATTAGTCCTTAATCAGCATGTGTTGGTGTGAAGAGTGATCTTCAGGCTGTGACCTGAGAGGAAATCTGGGGATGAGGGCTATCCCCATGGGGAGCTTTGGCTTCCTTCACGGGTCCTCGAAGCTCTGTGGGCGAACATGTGTGTGTTAATGTAGAAACCAGCTAACTCCACACGGATGACCAGGAGGAGGTAAGGGTGCCTCATGATAAGGCAAAATCAAAAAAGGGAAGAGGCTTCAGAGGAACAGAAATGTGTAGAAGCAGTTAAGAGTTCACGGGCGCAGCCTGTACTGCCCTGAATTCGGCTTTGTGGAAAAGTCTGACTCACACAAACCATACACACAGATTACTGTAAGAGTTTCACTCTGTGTCTTGGACTTTGCTTATTTGCCAGAGTCTCTGGTTTGTTTCCATGATGGAGGCTGTCTGAAGAATGTTCTGATCAGAGGCCTTAATCAGTTTCCTCCAAGATTTCTAAATTTAGTACTTTTACTGCATACGGGTAAAAAACATGCTGCCTGTGTGTATAATAGAAAGTCTTTAAGTATTACTGTAGAGGCCACAGATTACAAGAAGCCTCTTTCTAATACTGTTTGTGATACAAAACACAAGAGACAACAGACTACTAGACTAAATATCATTACCTGAGCAGATTTATTTTTGGCTCTTAACAGCTAAGTGTTGTGTGTAGTTTTCTCTTAGTTTAACTACCAAACAGGAAATGAATGGGTTTTAACCTGCAATGTTGGGAACACATCCACGTACAGTCTGCCCACACCAAGGAGAGAATGAACTGCACAGGAGGTGCTGAAATGGATTACCGCAAGCCACTTACACCATTATCTTATTTTCAGTTATTTCACGTCTGCAGAGAGTGCTGTGGCAGTGTTACAGCAACCTGTAAATTGTTTCCAGACAGACTAATTATGGCCAGAATATACTTCCAATTGAGCGGAACGATAGTTTATACTCAATGGATTTTAGATAGAAAGCGTACCATTTTGGGCATGATTTGTTCCCAGTCGTGTGGGTAAAAAACTAGAGATAAATGATTGAAAAGCTGCCACCAAACTCATAACTTAGACAAATGGCTTACTTTGATGCTTTGTAATAATATATCAGTTTTGTCTGACTCATGGATTGTCATGTCTTTTTGAATGATCTAACTCTGTTAAACCAAAACAAGATGGAGCTGTTACATTTTTTGTGCTTCATAATCACCACAAAGCAGGCTTCTCCAGACACTCAGATTTACTTGACAGATGCAATTGGAAGATGTGTACAGATGGAATAATCCCTCAAGTCCTGTTATCAGCTGGCAACCTGCTGTGTTTGGACTGTAAATGTTTAATCCATTTTTATTCTTTAAATCAAGTATGCTTTTGGGTTTTAGAGTTTGCAGTGATTTAGAGTAGACAGCCCTATCATGTTTTATCTCAAGTATCTGAATGTAAGTGGAACATGGAAGTGTACCATACCATGTCATAGGTTCCAGTTCTAAGGTTTCTTCCTATGTAACAGTACCTAGATAGATAGATAGATAGATAGATAGATACTTTATTGATCCCCAAGGGGAAATTCAAGAAACCTGCAAGGTACCTGCAAGGAATAGTCATATTTATTCTAATTTACTCTCAGGCAAAGGGTCATAAATCAGTATTTGAGAACATGCATACCCTATATAATAATTTGGCCTTATGAAGACATCACTAAATGTATGGTCGCGTGAATGACTGATTGCCAGAATGTGGTGTGTGATTAAAAACTTAATGATGTGACAGAGGCCATAAAACCCTTATAAGCCTGTTAACGTCTCTCGGACGACGGTTGAAGGATTGCCCAGTGTGGCGGGGTGGCGGCTCTGTGCATGGGCTATAAATAAGGGGAGAGAGCTGGAGGGACCGACACCATTGTAAGATGGGTATATGACGGACGCTGTGTGATGAAAACGTCTTCAGACAAAGGAAGCACAATCCATTTGACATGGCTGCCCTCCGACCATGCAACGCCTGAATAAAAGACAGTCACCCCGTATCATGTCAGCCAAGACCTTAAATTGGTCAAAATTGAATTGCTGCCACCCTTTTTACCCATTGTACTCAGGCAATCATGGAGCAGAATTGTCGCAAATCTGCAGCGGTCCCCTGAGGTTCCGAAAAACTCCCTTCTGTCTGTCCGTCACTGCCACACATGCCAGTCTCGTCATTTGTACCTTTCATTTCTTAATCACCCGCAATCAATTTAGCCTTCCTAGGCCTACAGATAACCACATTTTAGAGACTCATTCATTTTAATGAGGCCAAGGAACAGGCCTTACTCATTGCAGCTGTCACGGTTGATTTCTCGAGTCTCGATTGCAACCCCCACAAAAAAAAGCAGGTTGATCTGGTGATCTGGTGTCAATCTGACCCAGAGACGACCCCAAAGCGACAAGGATAGTTATTACCAACGTGTTTGTCACATTAAAATAATAACCAGTGCCTTCCGATTTGGATTCATAGGGTTACCTCCAATTTAATGTGCAATAACCCCTAACCTACAAAGCTTGTGGTGTCTTTTGTTCCTGTGGCAACCTAATATTAAATCTTACGATCGCTTGAGAGAGCGAGAGAGAGAGAGATACACCCAATGGAAGTCTTTTTTATGAGTCTTGGATGGACACCTCCGAACAAAGACGCAAATCCGGTGCGGTGTGCTTGCCGCTGCGGAGAGAAAGGAACCCCTGGCAGCTCTACAAGCTGGGCTCCTTCAGATAACAAACTCCCCCTGTGGCTCCGCGATAGCGCTTTATTAGAATTCAGCCGCTCTCCTTGGAAAGAAAAGAAGAAAAAGTGCTGACGTGTGGCTCCCTATGAACTGATGGACGCGATCGCTAGGCCTGATAATGACCGCATGAGAAAAATAGAAACAAACCTGAAGATAAAATAAAATATAAATCATGTGTAATTGCTGATAATTAATGGGTGAGGGAATAAAGGGACCATTGAACAACAAATTGCTCAGACGATTTGTAGAGTAATAAAGAGAAAATGCACAAGTAGCAGTATTCAATGTACAGTAATTAAGGATGATGATGGTGTGATTGAACTTGAGAATCTTGGGGAATCACCAGTAGCTGCTGAGTAAAAACAAACTGTCAACTGTATCAGATGGAGAAGTTTACTCAAACCCTTGCCTGTGGGATGCCTGTTGTGTTGTTTCCCACATCAGTGGCACCGTCTCTGAGCTGGGGTGAGTCAGACAGCGGGATGAAATATTCATGCCCTGAGGAGAGCGTTCAGACAGAGGCGCAGTATGTCTGTCGCCCCGGGGTGCGCTCAGCCTTGCTTCTTGCACAAAATGAAAGAGGCCTATATATACATACAGACTTTTACTGGCGTTTAGTGTGAAGAGTAGGTGTGTGTTGTGTAATCGGGGTTGGCTGAACTTTGAAAGACCCCCACAGAGTTCTCTTCTCAACCCACTCCACATGGAAAGAAATAGTTTAATACCGCTTGGGTTATTTTATATCAGATAAAAAAAATAACAATAACCTTGCAGAGTCAGTATGGCTAGTTGCATTAGTAAACTCACAAACAGAACATGGCTGAATAACTGCCAAGGAAATGAAGACAGTCTCTCCCGCATTCTTGAACGGATTTATAGTACAACTTTAAGAGCTAGAGGTGAGCTTGTTTGATGGGGGGGGGCAAGGCCATCCATCACTGGGCGTGATCACAGATGAGCGCTTCAGGAAACATGGGAGAGTGCAGGAGGCCCAGGTCTAGTCATTATCAGCCCTAAGAGGGACATCAATTGCATAACACTTTGATGTGGCTTGTTTGTCATGCTTCCCCTTCCCCATATAGGCAGGGGTCTCGGCAGTTTATTTGTCTCAACAAATTGCCATCTGCTGGGCCAGATTGTAGCGATGGCTGCTATCTAGACACAAACCTGACCTGAATCTCGAACCGAAAACGCTGTCAAGGAGTGAGAAGATTTTGCATGGTTTATTATGAGGGAGGTTGCAGAGAATTGTTGCATTGATCTTCCTGTTTCTGCTCTTTTATTTACATAGTTCAGCCATCGGCACAACAGTTTATGTTCAGTTTCTGAAACATCTTAATGCATATGACTCCATCTAACATGATAGTTCCACTCCCTCTATGTTCCTAACATCGTGGCAGGACCTGAAGTTAAAATAATTATTACTTGGTCATGATTCCAGACCTCCTCCTATTGGGACAGTGTTGGTTCCTGTGAAAGAAATTGCCGAGGAGTACCGGCTGCTGCTGCGTGCGCTAGCTGAGAAACATGACATGCCTCTTTCAAATGAAGTGCCTCAGTTGCTCTGTGGAAACTCCGCTGTGGAACACGGTGTGCCTTCTCCTCTTACTGCCCGGGCTTCTGGGACTGTGAATTTTTTTTCCACAGTCGACTCTACGGTGGAAATGGTGGATTGTGTTGAGTGAGGCCATCGTAGCTCACTTAACTGACTATATCAGTGTGTGTTCAGACGCTGGGGATATGTTCCCTCTAGCATGCAGGATAACCGAAAGTCAACATCCTTCAGAGTTATTGACTGAATCAGTGCTCACTCTGTTGCTCTGCCTCCAAAAAGCAGAAATCAAAGCTGAGGTTTATGAATGACTGAGCTTGATGTTTTATCATTTGAATGGGTTTTTTTGTTTTGTTTGTGGTGGAGCAGATTGGATGGTTTATGCCTTGCTTTGCCTTGTGGTCACAAATTATAATTCATAAACAGCGGAAGCATCAAAAATCTGGCAGCACACACACACCACCACCACCACCACCACTAAGCAAAAAAGCTGAGAGACAAAAGGAAGAAACAATTCCGGGAAATCAGAGATGAATGATTTAAAACCGCAAATTGGAACTTACAGACAGCATTGTGCGCTAAAACATCTCTAAACTATATGTGCTTGGTAAGCAAAAAATAAAGAGTGTCCAGTAGTTCTGAGTTTGTCCGAAAATTCACCCCATTTCTTTCCCCTCCACTGAGTACAAAAAGATGAAGGTCATTGTGGATAAATCTGTGGCAAGAGAGAAAGAGAGAGAGAGAAAGAATAAAGCTCCACTACTCTCTAAGCTTTGCTGAAAAGCTGTATCCTAAAGCTGCTGATTTTCATTAAGGGCTGAACCTCTGCCCTCTGTTTTATTCACTCCCTCAATTAAAGAGCCACTGTGGAGAGCAGGCCTGCCAGCATCATGCCCTTGTCATGCTAGGGGTGAGACGACCCTCAAGGTGATGAGCCGGGTAATTTCCCCCAGCTCCACCAACGGGATGTGCGCACCCCGCCACGGGAACAGCAGGGATTGGATTACGGAGCTGTCACTCAACCCCAGCACCAGCAGATTCCAGCCCGCCGGGAAACTTCCAGACAGATGGCTTGCCATGGTGTCTTCAGAAAGCAATGCCATTCACCACCAGAACCCCCCCCCCCTCTCCGCCCCCCCACATAAACTGTTTGTTAGATACAGTAAGCTCCTTAGATTTCTTAACTACATCTCACTAAATACACCAGAATTTGTCACTGTGGAATCAGGGTCTTCGTTTAAGCCCCTGCAGCTTTAATTTGTACAACACAGATGCACTCGCCGCATTCGAATTACAATTGACCAGCCACAAAGCAATCTACCATCTTCATCTCTCTCTTTTTCTATCTCTCTCTCTCCCTCTCTCTTTTTCTCTCTTTCTCTGTGGCACTCCTCCAGCACCAAACAAGCACCCATTTGGCACGAGAGCACAGGATGCGGGGGCCGTGTCTGCAGTTTATTTTGGGGTAAAGGGGGTTGGATGACCCCGTGGGTCTAAAGCTGAGAGGAGACTTAGCCCAAGCAGGTGCCTCCCGTGACATCTGCCTCAGTTCTCAGGGGAAGCAGCACCCAGTCTGCACGGCCAGAGCTGCCAGCCGACCCACGAGCGCGCTGATGAGCCTCATCTGCATATAAAAAGGTACATTTTCATTAAGGTCGGGTCAACGCTGCCGACGCACGTGACTTTAATATCCTGCATTGATTTTTTTTTTTTTGGGTGGGGTGGGATGACGAATGTTGTGTGCAATTGGAGGTGAAGGGGTAATTTGTGTCTCTGCTGCAACTGAATTGAGGAAATTGAATAGAAAAAAAAGAATTGTCTTAAATCTGAACTGCTGCATTTGTTGCTGTGTACAGTGACCCCAATTCCGACTTTTGCGTTTATAAAAAAAATAATGGTTTGAATTCACCGTAAAATAATATTTGACTTAATTCTATGTTTTAATAATGTACAGTCAAATCTACAATACAATTAAATCTAAACTCACCTCAAAATCTCAGCTGTTAGTTTTGGTAAAAGTCCTTCAAATTAAATACCTTGTTCCAGTTTAGGTTTCCATGCAGTACAAAAGAATTCTGATGTTCAACTTTTTTTCCGCAGTGCACCCAGTGCTCTGTGGCTTTGTGAAGACTTTGGTTTGGCCCTGCGCACGCAATGTGGCAGTGACAGTAGTGATAGTGCGGATGAATGGCCGTGGCATTATGGCGTGCGAGGATGCCGAGATGAGCACACAGCTTAATATATGCCATGTGGAGGATCTGGTGACATGTGGAGCAGCAGGATAATGTCCAGACCTAGGTCAAATATTGTAGATGTTTAATCTCTTTAAACTGGTAAGACTTTTTTTTCTGAATATGAAATACAACAAAAGCTTGTGATGGCACATTTAAGCAGCGGACCTCGAAATCCTGAAAAGAATGGGCAGATAGCGCCAGAACGTTGTTTAGTGATGTTTAGACGCAGATCAAGGCACGGATCCGTGTAGCCTTGTGTTTCTGTGAGGGGCCCAATCAGTCGCAGCCAAAGCCGAAGAGTAGCTGCTGCCGGGACCAGGCTCATAAGGATTCCGAGCATGAAGCCCCAGCTATATTGAATCCGGGGCTAAGCGTGGCCTGTAAATAAAAATCTATGGCAAATAAACAGACTCGTAGCCTTATCCATTTAATCTGGCCAGGGGCCGCGGCACTGCAGAAGATGGAGCTTGGGGCTTGTGCCGAGCCACTTCTGCATGCAGTGTAAACAGTGGGAATTGAACGGCGGCTTTCTTTTTTTTAATTGGAAAACGAGCACCAGAAAGGTCACCGCTAGCCAGCGCCTCTCCCAGACGGACTTCTGGGGCTCGTGTGTAAAATGTAGTGAAGCGGGGAGCACTGGGAGCATGTAGACATGTTAATGGATCCTGTTCGCCTGATTTGTGGGGCCTCGTAGGCATTTGTGGGCTCTCTCTTTTCGAGGTTCAGTGGTGTATCGGCCTGCTCGGATGATAGCAGTCTTTTGAAGTCACAAACTGTCCATCTCAGTTGTGCTGGGGTGAAGTGGGGGTGAAAAAAACCGACAAGATGGAAATGTCAAGTGAGATATTGCTCTTTGTTGAAGTGAGGCTCTCATGTTCTGTTGGTGTTTGGACACTGGAGAACGTTCATTCCATTTTCTACCTCACCCACTGACACACATGAATTTGAGGAAGGTCCATTCCACGCGAGTCCAGGTTTATTTTCGGCTGCAGGGCTGAATTCGGGCAGGGGCAGTTGCTGAGCTGGCGTGAGCCTGTCTGGAGTTGGGATTAGGGTGGGGTGGGGGGTGGGTGGTCGAGTGAGGAGATGAAGGTTTTTAGACAGCTCAACAGCTTCTGGGTCTTTACGTGCAGAGAGATGGAACGTCCATGATCCCCATGCCTTCTGTAAGTGGGGGCCAGCGTTGCAAGGCGAGCATGTCATCCCTATCCTCCGTCGCTTTATCGTGCCGAGTGCCATTAAACCTCAATGAAGCCTTGATTGATGGGATGGGATGGGATGATGGCTATACGATTGCTGAGGCCAAGCCGAGTCAATGGCAAAATGAATGGAAAGATATAATTATGTGGTTTTTAGATGATTCCTTTAACATTTGTATATGGGTTTGGTTGAAATTAGGAAGAAACCTCTAACATTTGTTAAACAATGGTCAAGATAGATGTGTGTCGAGTCCAAGCCAACCTCTATAATGTATTGTACCTCACACTGCTTTATCCTCCAAATGTTGATTGCAAGGTTAACTGACATGTGGACAGCAACAGAAACCTCCCCATTGACATTCTGTCCTCAGTCATGTGTTCTGTTCTGTCATCTCTTGGTGACATGAGCAGTTTCTGGGTCATTTTTATCCCACTCACATACTGTCACTGTGCTTTTGATAAAATACTATGGAGAACTTTTTGTTAGTCATACCTTTGTCTGATTTTGAACAAGTTTGCTTTAGATATTCATTCATTTTCCCTTTTAAAATGTGTTTTCCTCTTTTTGGTTTTATTTAATGTTTAGTAAGCAGCAAAACTAGCCCTGTCACTGTTGATGGAGGTGCATGGTTAACCTTTAGTGAAATCATTTCATTCATGTGACCAGCGACTTAACGAACATTGACTGCTGCCCAAACACACAGCTAAGTGGGCAAATATTTAACCAGCTTAGGAGAACAGCCACTCAAAGAGTGAGAAGAGTTGAAGAGGCATTGAAGGGGGGTGTGTGCAAAAAAAAGTAAAGATTAAACGAGAAAACGAGCTGTCAAGGAAAAGTGTGCTATGAAAAAGGAGGAGGAGGAAGAAGAGGTGGGGGAAGGGGAAGGGGGTCACACTCCCCTCTCCACAGCGTCCCTCCGGCAACCAGATATGTTGGAGATTTAGTTTTCCTTTTAATTCTTAATGAGCTTAACGTTGAACGCCAGCTATGAGACGCACGGGTGAAATTCAGAGAGGAAACCCATGGACAGCCCCTTATCCTATGGGCTTCCTAAGATAACATGTGGAACAATGGGCCTCAGAGGCTGCTGTGGAGAGGGGGGAGGCACTCAGAGGTATTCCATTGCAGAATTACCCTGAATTACCTTGGCAAGCCTGCAGGTTACACTCCACAGTTGAAGGATGGGGGGGGGCTGGGAATATGCAAAGTAGTCTGGGGAGGATGGTATTATGATGTTATATTTTCCTTTTTTTTTTAGTCTGTATGAATATATTTAAGACGTATGAAATCTTACTTACACACATCATCTCACACACAAATACACCCATACACACGTCCATACACCCACACACACAGATTTGCGTATGTGTAAATATACATTAATTTGTCCTGGTTTTCAAAAACCTTATATAGAGCCTAGAGCTTCCTTTTTACGTCTTTAACTAGCACTCTGCACACTCAGCTGTTCCTCCATAGGTTATCCATAAGTAAGTAATACATGTAAGTATTCCTCTCATCTCCATAGTTGAACTCAAGTCCATTCTTCAGACTCATTAAAAACATGTCTCAGGCTGGGAGATGAACTAGCATTGAGAACTACGACTGGAATGTGAGACAGGCTCAGTGCTTTGTCAAGACATTTGTGAAAGAGCTGTTTGTAACCTAAGTCTTTGTGCCACAGCGTTGTGCCACTGTCTCCTGCTAAGAGATGAATATTTAACCATCATCTGATAGGAGGTGCAGGATGTTGGTGAAGTCATCATAACTCTTTACTTCAACTCTCCTTTTGTTGTCCCTTGCCGCTGTAAGTACATTTAGAGGCACAAACTTGAATCTCAAACAGGAGAAATAGCGTCCTTCGTCATTCCTCTAAATTGGATGATGCATTACTCTGGAGTTTCCATGGAAATCAGGGAAAGAAGCATTTAATAATAGGTTGCACTGAAGCAGAGAGGCAGAGATAGAGAGAGAGAGAGAGAGAGAGAGAGAGAGTGAAAGAAAAAGAGAGAGGGAGGAGGGTTAGCTGTTGGAGATTGAGATTGACTGGACATAGCTTATAGCACAATAATGAACATCCATTAAGTTGCTGAAGCATGGAAAGGTTAATGCACAGAGACACTTGTTCCTTTCAGCTGCACCTCATTATTATGTTAAATGGGAGAACTCTGGCACAATCTATTATATATGTGTGTCTCAAAGTCGACTCAAAGGACGTGAAGATATATAGGCAACTTTATATCACTCAAGTCTCCGTTCCGTGATGTAAAACATTGCATTCCATTTTTTTTGCTTGCAAAACCTGGATATTTGGCATTGTCAAAAGGATATTTAATGAAGGTGTGTGTTTTTGACCCCTAAAGACATTTTTTCTCCTCTCAGGAGCATTACAGTGTCGCCTGATTGACTGATAGTCTGTTTTAGCCGCAGGAATTGATCCCTCACCTCCTGGACTTTAAAGTCAAGCTCTCCACTGGCGGCCTTGGCCCAGTCTCTGTAAGCTGATCCTAATGGAATGGCCAAAAACCGCTGGGGTCAGGAGAATAAACACTGTTAAAAGACAAAAAAATGTGATGGCTGTCTGTCTGCAGAGGGTCCCATGTGGAAGAAAAAAGTTTTCCATAAACAAAAGCGGGTGGTGTCTCCAAGCGGTGGTGTCTCCACTGCTATGTCATCAGGGGTCAACTATGTGGATCACAGACAACGAGAGTTATTGACAGAACAGGTCAAGGTGGAGACACCCGAATTTCAGGCTCAGTAAGCTGAGGAGCTATTTTCGCTCCTGGTCTCTTCAGTAAACAATGCCGAGCAGAGCAGCCAAACACCTGGCTTTTGGCTGCTCTGTGAGATCTCAGTTCATAAGTAAGCAATATAGTTGAGAGAAAATGATTTTCGAATTTGCTTTTCCAAAGTCAAGGACTTGGATAGAGCGAGTAAGAAAACCAGCCAGCGTTTGTGTATCTGACCCATGACAGCAGTCTAATGACACTGAATACCAATGACCAATGCCTGAACGCGTGCTACTGTGATCTGGCACGGGCCAAAGTTATGTGAGCCAGCGAACAGGAGCTTCAACGTAGCAGAATCGAGCACTTCTGGCAGCCAATTACTGGGAAGAGAAGTGTATAAACCACCTTGTCCCGCAGCCCTCCCTCAGCATCCAAGAAGAATAGGAATCATCCTCCGACGATAGCGCAGTTCAATTAATCTCCCTACCCTCCCATTCTCTTATCGACCGGTGACTTTGGACAGGAAAGTATGCAAGCGAGCATGCTCCCTTCCCTTGCCAGTTTGTTGTAGGCTACCAGAGTTTGCCTGAGACTCCCCCCCCTTCTCTCTTTAGAAGTGTGGCACTCTGCCACAGAATCAAGTGCCAGCTTAATGCCACAGAGCGCCAGCTTCTTTTCATTCCACCGAACAATCATTAGCATTGTGTAGCCTAGCGTGCGGCTAAGACAAACAGCACTGGAAAGACTGCATTCCATTGTTCAGAATTCTGACATCATCCTCTGTTCAAAACACCTAGATATCACATAAACATTTTAGACACTGTTAGCTGTAAACATTAGAGGATCCAGTACTGAGGAAGTAAACATGGCAAGGCAGAGCATTGTAAATCATGGCTACTGTCTCGGTTACGTTGCCTGCCGTAGCTCCCCTCACTCATGGGGTCTTTGTACTTTATGGCAGCCAGGTAACTGCAATTAAAAATGAAAGAGGGCCAGTTAATGTGCCGAGATGGTAGGTGTCTGTCAGCACGAGTGGAGCCCCCCCCAGTCCTCAGATGTTATCCTGCACACACTCTGGCGTAATTGGATCGCATGACATATTTGGCTTGGGGCAGCACTTGTCCTAAATGACTGTGCAAGCTGCGGAACTGTGTTTGGTCTCGGGTTTAATGACCAGGCGATGACGCATAGAGGGCAGACCAGCTTCATTGCTCGCATCCCAGCATGTTGCTGGCAGCCCGGTGTGGCCTTCTGGTGTCGAGAGGAAGAGCCTCTCACTTGCAACCTTTAAGACCCGAGTGGTAGGGGTAGCGGTGGTCACAGACCAAATAAGATTTAGCCAAGACATGGATTCTTGCCTTCGCCATAACAACAGGAAAGTCTTCACCTCTCCCCACCCCCTCACCTCTTGTTTTTGGCAGACATGGACTAATTTTAAAATTGGCCAGCTCTCCTTTATCTGGATGTGAATAGATGAGCATTTGCCAATGGACTAGCATGTGCTGCAGCCAAAAACGACCATCCCTTTCCACTTTGGTATTTTTATGAATGAACTCAACTATTTGTTTTTCTTATATTTATTTTTTGAGAAGGTTAAAACACCAGTTTGACCTGCTTGTAATGCTGCATGTCATGTCTGGTTGCCTATATCTACAGGCATGTAGTGACTTTAAAAATGGACCATCTAAATATCTTCTGAAACGCCCATTGTCAGACACTGTGTGCGTGTGAGTGATTTATGTCTTGCAGATCAAGGGTGACTGGATATATGTTGACAAGTGTGGAGCTGACTGAGATTCTTATCACTGCTCACTCAGGCAGAACTTTCCACCCACTTTCTTAAGTATACACATAAATCTCGGGGAATCTCACATTGTTAAGGCGCGAGGTCACTCTGGTAATTGCAATCGACTGCATAGAGCCACCAGAGAGTTTCCAAGCTTCTCTAGACTAGACTTCAACTGGTAATGGTTTCAACAATCAAGTGTCCTATTAAATGACTTGCCTAAAGGAACTTTCTTCCTGCCGCTATAATGCGTCCCCACTGAATGGGGTAGTCAATGTCAGAGGTAGCCCGAAGACATGTTAATTCCATACCTCCACACACTTGAGCAACTGAGGGAGGGATTCAAAAGCAGAGGCTGCTTTTCATCTTGGTCAAATAAGCACAGCTTTATGTTTACCTCCCTGAGGGTTGTATACCTGTGCGATCCTTGCGATTGCGATGCCAAGCCCTGTGGTGTAAACAGACTCATGATGAAGTCCATAAACAAATTATGGATTTTCTCAAACAGCAGAGAGACGGCGTGGCACGGCACGGTGGTGTATCACATCTGCGCTTGCTCTCCGCTTATTTCCTCCGCGTGGAGTGATTTGTGGGGAACATTACAGACTAATGTCTCAACTGTGTTCGAGTAATTGCCTATTGTCTTGTCAGCGTCCTCTCTGAAGGTAGTTGGCAGGCACGTCATTGAACGACAGTAAAAAAAAAAAAAAGTCAAACAAAATGGTGTACCATGCGAAAACTGTCGTGAGAGACTGGATGGATTTCTATGGAACTCGTCCACAGTGACGCTACATCAGAGGGATGTGTCCTTCATGTACCCCAGCAACTTTAGTATAAGCAGTTGCAACCAACCAGGACAAATTCCTTCACAACAATGTAAAGCGTAGAACATACAGTACGTTGCCTGAGCACAATACTCTTCTCCATGTGTGACTGGCTCCTATTCAGTGGGCTAATTGGATGCTGGTCGAACAGGCCCATAGTGAAGATCAGAAAAGAAGCCTAAGCGCTCACAGGCGAGATGGGGGAAAAAAGAGCTTTGTAATTCAAAACAGTGAAGACGGTTCCCTTGAGATGTCAAGGTAAGCTGCTTCATTTGCACAAACAGTGTGAAAACTCAGAAATAGCTACAGAGACTAGGTAATGGCACGGTGTGAATTAAAGGGAGAGAAATTGACCTTTTCTCCCGGGTGCTCTTTTATCATTCCCCTGGCAAAATATTTACAGAACTCTCGGTTACATTACACGGTAGGAGAGACATGAAGGCCCTGTAGCTGCCGAGAGAAGACATTTGAAGTGATATAATAAGTCTGCATTTTTCATTGTAAAAGGACAACTCAAGGACAGCTGATAGCAGGCCAACCGAGTGGGTGTTGAAAACTATGTGCAGAAGAACTGTGCTGTTCAATATGTAGCTTATCAGCTAATGTTTTCCCTCTCTTTAGTGTGACAGTTACTACTTGCTGTAATTTTGATTATTTAAAAAAGCCCCCTAGTCATAAATATGTGAACGGATGGCATGAATAATGTGAAGACTCTCGCTCTGCCTTCTCTGTTGCGCTTCATTGTTCCCTCTCACTGTCTCAGTCCTCCCCCTCACCACATCATGGATGTGTAACAGTAACCCAGATAAACAGGAAATAAGAGCAAGCCGACTTAATTGTCATAGGAAATGTGGTCGCTTCTGATAGTACCCGATAGTAAGCAGTGAGTTCAAGCGCCCGTATCGTAGCACACTGCAGACTGTTGGCTTGTATTCTGGCTTTGCTGTATATGTCAGGCACTGTTTCCTCATAAATGAGTCTGGCCGACCCTTATAGAAACCCCGCCCCCCTCCCCCGCTGCTCATAAAAAGATAGTGAGGAGAAGATGAGAGGGGGCATGGTGTCGCTGTAAAGGTGGCTCGAAATGCATGTCGGAGAATCATATCTTCAGCATTGGGATTTATAGTGCATTTCCAAGGGGCATAAACGCTTTTGCAAGGCAGGCGATTGTTTGGCGAGGGATATCTCGGGACACAGGCGACGACGGTTATTTGACGCGTGGGACCGCGGAGGCCCACGGTGATCCATCTGATCTGTATTACGTGTCATCTCCGGAACAGGATAAGGCAGGAATGATGGTCTGGAGCTTCTCAATCAGAGCATGCTCCTCCACGCTCATGACGAGCCACTCTTGATTGCAAAGCTCCTGGTACTCTACAGATAAAGAGAGGGAGGGAGAGAGAGAGAGATAAAGAGAGGGTAGGAGAAAGAGAGTGAGAGAGAACGATGAAGAAAAAAAAGCACTGCCAGTCCCCACATGGAGTTGATTGTAAGTGAGGGGGAAACCATAAATATCAGTTTCTCACCTCTTCCTCGGCTGACTGGAGGCCGTGTGGAGTGACAGTGAGCCTCATAGTGCAGGGTCAAAGGTCATTCTGAAACGAGCCCATTAGGAAAAGCCTGGTTTCAAATTCTGTCACTAAACTATATAAATGAAGCCATCAACAAGAATGACATAATAGTTTACCTTTAACCAAGTTTTGATGGACTGTTTGACTTGAATGATGATTGTTTAATCTAATTGATATGAATTGACGATTGAATGAGTGATTCTTAATTATACTTTAAACTTGCTTTATGCAATGTAATGCCTTGTTGTTGCTGTTGTTGTATGTAATGTGTTGAGTAAATGAGCTGATGAGGAAAGGAGCCTTGGCAAGCGTGTGGCTCCAGATGTGTCTGGCCTGTGCGTTCATTAACATGCCTGCCTGGACGTAATAATATTGTGTGTGTCTGTGTGTGTGTGCGCTTATGTGTGTGTGTGTGCTGTGTGTGTTGTCTGCTTGCCCGTGTGTGTTATTAATGTGTGTGTGTGTGTCGTGTGTGTGTGTGTGTAATGCGTGTGTGTGTGTGCGTGTATGTGTATCACGTGTCTGTGTTGTGTGTGTGTGTGCGTGTGTGTGTGTAATGCGTGTCTGTGTGTGTGTGTGTGTGTGTGTGTGTGTGTGTGTGTGTGTGTGTGTGCTGTGTTATCTGTATTATTGTGTGTGTCTGCGTGTGTGTAATATGTGTGTGTGTGCGTGTGTGTGTAGTAATGTGTCTGTCTGTGTGTAATGTTAATAATGTGTGTATTAATATGTAATATTAATAATGCGTGTGTGTGTATCTCTAATATTAATATTAATAATGTGTAATATGTCTAATAATATGTATGCACCGTCCCTGTGTGTAATAATAATGTATGCGATATGTGTGTGTGTGTGTCTAATATTAATAATGTGTGTGTAATATGTGTATTAATGCGATAATATGTAATGTGTAATAATGGTCTAATAATAATATGTGTATGTATGTAATGTAATGCGTAATAATATTAATAATGTGCATTAATGTGTGTGTGTGTGTGTGTGCGTGTCTGTAATGTGTAATGTGTGTGTGTGTGTGCGTGTGTGTGTGCGTGTCTGTGTGTGTGTGTGTGTGTGTGTGTGTGTCTGTGTGTGCGCTCCCTTTCCTGCTCTCGTCTGGCACCCTGACACTGGGCCCTTTGTGAGGGCCTCACTTTCTAGATGTTACGGCGGAAATAAAAAGAAGAAACCACCATCCCTATTCATCTCTCTCACAATACCTGGCCGGCATGTCAATGGCGCAGTCTGGAACTCTAATGGACTTAGCAGGCGTCTCCGAATCAGCCAGCGATGGGATCAGGGGGGACTGTTGTACTTGTCAGTTACACACGGATGACTCCGGTAAAGCCGTCTTCCTCTGTCTGGCTTTTATTTTGCGGGGAAGGGGGGAGCTGAGGAGATAAATGGATCTAAAAAGGATACCTGATAAATTCTCGCCACACTTTCTCAGCCCGAGGGTAAACAGCTCAAAATATAGAGAAGCCATTGTTGGCGACTGCGTAAAATGAACGTGCGAGGTGATGAAAGTCGTGCTGCCCCGTGGTACACAAAGACTTAATCTCAGGCGAGCTCGCTTGGCTAAATCTCTTGATGCAATTCACAAAGGTAAGATCGTGGCCCTTGGTGACCTCCCAAGCTCTGCTACGATTGTTGACCACGTGAGGCTTTTGCTTTGATTCTAAGATGACGTGAGATCTACAGAATCTGAGACAGGATGAGGGGGGGAGAAAGTTAGCAAAAAGCGCAATGCCCAGGCATTCACCCCAGACTGGGTTGATTGGCAGGCCCAAGGAGAGATGCAGTGGACGGTGGGAAAATAATTGAAAGTCAGAGCGGTCAGATGGGCCTTAGCCGAGACAGGGGGGCTGTGCGATGACAGGCGAGGTGAGTCCATCGCTGCCGTGCCGTGCATTCTTATCTCAGCGGCTCCACGGTGCCCCCCCTTACTCCACTCCAGCCTAACACAAACACACACACACAAAGCAGAGGCACCACGCTCGCTGTCCTGCTTCCAGCAGGATTCAACTTGAAGAGACCTTGTTTTAGTGCCTCTCAGAGATGTCCTCAATGAGCAGCAAAGCCTTGAAGTCCTGGCGATAAAACCACAAATTTACTGCCGCTAAATGTTCTCCTTGAAAGCCATGAGAGTCAGTGCATCTTGGAGTTATTTTGTAGGTTTGCAAAGGTAAATAAAGAGGAAATACCATGTTCTGTTTCTTTTCCAACTATTCAGTGTGTAAACACTAACAGATACAGATGCTGGTAGTGGTAGTCTTTTTTATTCCGACAATTTTACAATAAGGGTACACAATTTAACATTAGTTAAGTATTAGTTAAGCATTAACAAACACTTATTTCATTATTACAATTCACTTTTCAACATTACTTAAAGTGTACTGTAATTCCAGCAAAAATTGACCCAAGGGGTGTTTTTCTGCATTAAAACACATCAAATAAGCCGTGGAGACTGTATTTTTTCATGATCAGAGCTTGCTCTGGTATATGCTATCGCCCCAAATAGCAAATAGTGGATTAGCTAAGGGCCTTGAGCGAAACACTTCCCTCAAAACAGCATCAAAACCCGTCAGTAGCTTGCTCAGGGTCCCTACACATAAAACAAAGCACCAACAACGTAGTTAGCGAACCCGGAGTTTTGAATTATGAACTATGAACTGAACTAGTTCATTTTAAAATGTGTGAACTGAACTTTGAACTAGTTCACGTAGAAAGTGAACTTTCCCAACACTGCTTTCCGGAGCTCTTAAAGGCAGAGGATAGCTACAGATCAGTTCACACAATCATTGAAGTAGACTGCATTATGGGCCATAATTTATGGCTTTGTCAATCAACATAAAAGGTGGAGGTGAAGCGCAAGTTCAACAGCAAACAGGACTTTTCAGCACGTATCAAACCACGTAGGCTAGCCCAATTAACACCTATGTAAATAGACAAAAACACTCGCATCAAAGCAGGGTGACTTATTCAGACTTGCGAGTGCTGTCAAATCGATTGTATACGGTTTGCTCATATAGTCTAGTGGTGTGGTGGTGAAATGCAGTCATGCTGCGTTCAAGAGCGTACGGTACTGTAGGTCTACGTCCCTAGCCTATATTTTAATTTCACGTCTTTAATGGTAAGAGATCGCACAGGGATGGATAATGAGTGGTTGTTTAAGATTAAGTTACAATGCCAGACACCTTCAGATATGAGAGATCCCCTCAGATTTTTGACTTTGTTGCTTTCATGGGAGCCAGTCCTCACTCTATGGGAGCTCGGCTCCCTCTGGCTCCCACATAATTCGAGCATTGATGAAGTCTGAATAACATTGAATTGCCAATTAAATAAATGAGGTATTCACCTAAAATAACATATAATCTCTAGTTTATTATGAATTCATCATGTATGTAAACATTAAAAATTAGTTAGTTTACGGCTTGTACCTTATGAATTCATCATGAGTTCAGTATGTGTGCATTAGGAACTCATTATTTATAACGAAGGAAAACACTGATAACACATACTAAATAAGACTCTATTAATGAGGAAAAGGATATTTGTTAATCGTTAAGTAATGTTGAAAACATACTTAATATTGATGAATTAAGTGTTTGTTAATGCTTCACTAATACTTAACTAATGCTAAATTGTGTACCCTTATTGTATATTTTAAATGATGGCCCTTTTCCTCTAAAAAAGCTGCATCCTTTTGACCTGTCAAACATCTCTTGTTTTGACAATGAAGTTTTAGCCAACTCACATTCACATACAGTACGTGTCTTCCATTTACACCGTTCTGTTGTCATTGGCAGGACGGCCCCTGAAACGAGCAGTTTGAATAGCGTAGCCTCTGTACATATTTGAGGCCGCTCTGGAGCGAGAGAGGGAGATTGTGCAACATGTGCGCCATCTCTAAGCCTCCCCCTGACTCCCAGCCCTTCTCCCTGCAGCCTGAAAGCAGTGGTCTGTGGGAACGCAGCTTTGCGGCGTGGCGGGATACACAAAGTAATGGTCTGTAGGTTTCCATGTTTTAGTTCCTGCTCGCCACCATGAAGTTTCCTTCATCACGGACCAAACCTCAGCTGAGCAGTTAAAAGGCTAAATTACTGAGTGGCTCTAAGAGCTGGCTATTTTGACAGGCCTGGATTCAGGCTGTTGCCATGAGACGGGGATGGTAAGCATCTCCCGGTGCCTTATTCTCTCCTTGAGAGACTGCCTGCATTGTGAAGGATGGACATCGGGAACAAGACCACAGGGCTTCATCCGCTCACGCTGAATGGCCGAGCTCTATAGTCAGATGTCCCCGTGTCGAACTTCCACTTCGCCGTGTTTGCTTGTTCTACGGCTAATTGGCGCTGACATCGCCCACTGAGTCGTCGACTAAGGCATTCCAGCGCCGGCCTCGAAGGTCAATTAAACAGATCTGATTTCACCTGGGAGCACTTTCATACAATCCAGCAGTCCCACCTCACCCGCCTCCCACACACTCTCCCCTCACTCCAGGGCACCATTTAAGATCAGGTGCAATAACTGAGAATCTCATGCATGAAATGAACAGAAACTAGATTTCATTTAGTCTTGCTACTTGTATTTCTTTCCTAACTTCAACACTGTTTCATTTCTTTCAGATCTGATGATGATAACGATGCTTATCTTTGAGTGCTGTGCAGAAATCAATAGCACATACAGACAAGTCTGATTCGCAGCCGTCATCCGTTAATAAACTCGAGCGCAAAAGCAATATGGTGTCGTCATAGTAACTGCAGAAGGTGATATTCCACACTGTAATTCTATTAGTGGCACATAAGCATTTTCCTGAATAAAATATCTTGGCTGAGGTTTTTCTCAATAAATGTTAATTTGTGCTTCGCCTGGGAGAGCATTAACTCGTGAATTATTCTATCAGAAGTGGAAAATTGAATTTATGAGGTATTACTTGTCATGGTGTGTCTTGGTAAACATTCTGGGAAAAGAAGAAACTTCACCAGGAAGAAATATTATTTGTGTAGATTTAATATCACATAACTTTTTGTTTTGTCTTCTCCACATTTTGTGGAAAAAGTTTTACTGTTGTTACCCTGGTAGCACAAACAATTCCACCATTACAATCATGCAGTGACCACTTATTGCACAAGGGGATGGATCACATTTTCAAAAAGCTTAGTGCTTAAGAATACTGCAAACGCTCTCCACTTTCTCAGTGCTGAACAACTGTGCATGTTCACTGAGCCTGGTTGCGAGAGAGCAAATTTTTTTTTTATCATTGTTGCCTTATCATTTTGGTAAATCTTCATGAAACGCAGTGTTATAGTGTAATGCTTCATAATCAGAGAAGATTACATGTTGTCGACATTAAAACACTGGCGTGCATGGTGAGCCAAGTTGCAAAAACAACTCGGCTCACCAGTCCGTAATGCGACCGTGCAGTCTATACAGGCTTCAGTGGTAAATAAATAGGCTGCAGATTGTTCTTGGGCTGGCTCACAAGTTTGTCTTTGTCCTTTTTAAATGAGGCATAGCATTTGGCAGAAGGCATTCCTCCTGGCCACAAGAGGTGACCATATATTAACTTGTGTGTGTGTATGTCTGAGGGGGTGGGGGGTAGTTAGGGCACAATAAATTTGCCAGCCCCTTCCCGGACAAGGCTTTAGCCTCTTGCTGGCCCGCGCAGACCTCAGGTTCTAGGTTTACACTCTGCATGTCTGTGTGGGGTGTGCGTCGTCACCCCCGGTGATTCACTGTCTTGACTGCTTTGAAGATGGACAACACGAGAGGGACCGATGCCCTCCATTGTCACCTTTTGTCAGCACTTCATGTCTATAAAGTCTCGCACTGTCAAGTCAGCCAAACTCTACATTATAATTTAGTTCCCCCCATGCATTAGATTGATGGGTGTATATTTTCTAAAGAAGAACAGTGAGCGACCAAAAAAAAAGATTTTCAAAGCACGGAGCTGCAAAGATGCCAGTGGTAGTCAATTAAATGGGATATGATTTCCCATGTAGAACTGGCGGTGAATGAGACAGGGGTTTTCTCTCCCCTATTTCTCTCCTTTACATGCATTATGCAACTCTAACCTTCACAGCGTGGGTCTTTGGCACAAGTGAAAGTCTCTGGAAGGCTCGCTCTCTGTGTGCCGCTTCAAATATGCAGCGGCCTTTAAGGGGCCTCGCTTCCTACAGAGGAGCAGAGGGGAAATTGCTCTGGCGTCTTACCATTGCAGGAGAGCTGCTACAGTAATTACAGAGAGAGCCACCCTCGGGCCTGCCGCTGCCGCCTGCCTCGGCTCTTACACACGCGCACATAGCATAGGCATCCCTTTGTGGGAATTACGCACCAGGTGGAGAGAGGCACAGGGATGGTAGCTTTGTAATGGAGTGGCAGCAGCTCAAGAACTGGCCCTTGCAGTATGTTACAAGAGAGAGAGAGAGAGAGACACTGAAACAATTTCAGAGGCCTGTTGTTTAATAAATGAATGAAATGGAGGCCAACACCATGGGCCAGTTTCTGTTGAGCTTTGTGGGGGGTTTCTTTTCGAAACTTTGTTGTGATTTTATGGTAATTGTGTGGAGCAGGAAGGATCTACAGCCAACCCTGTGGATTTTTCCGAGGTCTTCTCTTACAAGTGCCCTCAAATGTGGGCTTGAATGTGCTCACACTGCTAGCAGTGGGGATCATGTTGGACCGGTAACATTTACAGATGTGTGGGAGCCGCAGCTGCAGAAAGCCTTAGTCAGCTGCAGAACAGGTCGAGGTTTTTTTTTTGTCTCCTCAGAAGTGCAGAATGAAAATGAAAATGTCTGCACAGGTCGGCCTGACACTGTCTCTAGGTGTCTGCGAGTAAATATATGCCTTGCCATTCAAACTTGCCACGTAGCAATTTCATTTGCTTCTAATATTTCCACAAAAATAACTTTTGAAAGTGCAAAATATACGAGGATGGAAAAGAAGCGAGAAAAAAAGATCTCTACACAACACTCTCGATAACATGTCAGTTTTGTGGTCACTTTTGACATCTCCCAGCTCATTTGCGCTGGTTCATGTAGTGATAATTATGCACACTGTCTCAGCTCTTTAATCTTATCGCTGATGAGGGCTGCGTTAGACAACTCTGTGCGCATCCGTCAGCACCAGGAAGCCCACCGCACGTCTGTCTCCCCCCACCTCCGCCTCGGTTGGCTGCTGCCCAGATCTGTGTGGTGGAGAGTTCCATAGGAGGGTGTGTGTGGGGGGGGGGTGGATAAAGCTCATTAGCCTGAGAGCATGGAACAAGAGCGGTGCTTTAACAGGAACATACAGGAACATATGTACTATACTGGAGCCAGCAAATTTTATGTGGTACATACATACAACGTGGAGCATGTGTTCCTCTTAAAGGGAAATTAGGTCAAAACAATAAAATCATATTGGAGTTTACAAAAGCTTTAGTTGTATTATTTTCATTATACTACCAGTATGGCTGCACACCGAAAAGATTAAGAAAAAAAGATTCTCAGTACTACTGTATGTTTATGTTCAACAATTTACATATAAACAACGAACACTAAAATGAGTGGAGAGTAACAAGACACCCTCACCTCCAGTTTCCTCTCTCTCAGCTACAGTGTGCTAATACCGTTTCATATTTTTGCAGCCACTGCCACAGGAAGTCAGTACCTCAGACACGTTTCAATTTCTCATGCTTCCCATCCATACGGTGAATGTTTCCATGGAAACAAATAGGTTATTCATGGGCAGGTATAGACTGAGTGCTAAAATATGCAGCACTGTAATGTATATAGAACACATCGGTGATGGTGTAATTCATGTCATATATCTCCCTTTAGCAAATATGTGGATTATTGATTGATTATGATAAATGGACCTGAGATATCAAGCTGCAGTAGATAAAAATACATTTGAATACAGAAGACAAACAAGAATCATTTTTTTCATTTCCTTTCTTCTGAAGAGGTTGTTTTTTCTCCTCCAACAACAGAGTGGTTAAGTACGCACATTGGACCATATGTGTTCTTAGTTTAACCCTTTTCTTGTGCCCATGTACATATTCACAGCATGCACTTAATAAAGAATAAGTGTTTGTATTTATGTGTTTAAGCACCATGCATGGGTTATGAAAATATGCAGCAGGCACAAAGCCCCCAGGGAGCGGCTGAGCCTGCAGGGCTGCCACTAGCTAGTTTATTGTAAGGAAACACATAACGATATCTTCAACCCCCTCAGGAGCCAAAATGAAAAACAGCAATGGAAGGAACAGTAAATCGTAAAATAGGGCTTTGAAGAGATTTTTTCCCCCCTTCTGAGCAGAGGGATGCAAACTAAAACTATTGTGCTTAAGACACTGACACTAAGAGGTAGTTTGAGGTTCTGGTTTGCATTGCGGGTTCGGAACAATGGTCCATTTGGTGTCTCAAAATGCAAAGACCTCTTAGGAGGATTAATCCTGGGATTGATCCCTGTTGTTCCTATGCCAAATACGTCCTCTGAGATAATGCGGGATACCTGAACTTGTGATTGACACCAGGATATGGGAGGAGAATATGCGGTGATTGGCGTATTGTTTACTTTCAGCTCACGGCACGGCGCTGTGTCTTAGTCCTGGCTGTGCTGCGTGGTGTGTGGTCAGGAGGCCTTGCCGTTGCTCTCCTCCGCAGATGTTTGCTCTTCTTGCGCTCTCGGCTCAGCGCTCAGACAGACTCATCAAGGACTTCTTTTCCACAAACGCGGCCGCCTGTTGTCTCAAATCAAGGCAAAGTATTGAAAGACAAAAAAGAGAAGATCTGAAGAGGAGGAGAACATGAATAGAGCAGCTCTAGTCAGAGCTGTGTGAGAATGCAACTCTCTGTGGTGGCTACATAATGCTCTCTTACCTTGACTCAACTTCGGTGAAGAAAGTTTCCTGATTTTCTTTTGTGTCTGACTAACTCAGACAGTGATCTTGAGGGAGCCATTGAGCCAAGTACTTTCCCCCTGCACCTTCCCACAAACACATATTCATCCTCATGGATGATTGCACTGTGTGTTTCGTGCAGGTGCATTAAATGTAATGGCATTGTAATTTATTTCGCAATGGCAAATGGATCTCCTCCAGATCTCAAACACTCTAATAACGCATCTGCTTAGGCGAACTGAAGTGGTGTAATGCAGTAGTTCTTAACTGGTCTGGTTTTGGGACCCACAATTTCCCATGTTCATTAAGTCGCGACCCATATATATTTTTTTTTTGTGTTCAAGCCAACAGATAAGGTGAGCTAACATGGTAAGACACGCAAAGTGCCTGTAGGCCTACTTGTTTAGAACATGCTGATGTTTGCCATTATAGTACATATATAGATAGTACTGTAGATCTGACAAAGTAGCACTTAAAATGGGTGATTATTTATTTTATTTTTTTACCCACAAGCTCCACGACCCACCCAGAATGGTTCCGTGACCCACTTTTGGGACCCGACCCACCTGTTAAGAAACACTGGTGTAATGGACAAATCATAGCATCACTTAAATGTCCATTCAGAGCTTTGTGTCCTTTCGATTTGATTGGACTCCAAGATAACCTCTCACTCTCCCAGCTTTCTCTTGTTCTGGCTCAGATGCAGGCTGGCTGGTCTTCTCCTGCTTGCCAGCTGACCAGCCTGGTTGACCTTCGACCCTTGGCCTGTAGCTGCATCTGTATGATGAATGAGGCCCGATCGGAGCAGATTTTCTCCCTGTTCGGCAGCAGGTGATTTAGTGCCGCCTGTGGCCGTAGCAGCAGGTCTCCGTGAGAGGAGTGTCTCTGTGGGGGTTGTGGGTCTCTCACACGACTCACAATGGACCAGCCCTTTGGTCACACTGGTCAGGGGTGGTGATCTGTAAAAGAGTTACAGCCAGAGAATAGTGGGAGGGGAAAGGGGTCAGAAATGGAATGGTCCAGACCTGCACCTGAACTCTCTAATTTTAACCAGAGATTTTGGAAGGCTGTGGCATTGGCCCCAACAGAATGTGTGTTTGTTTTTCGGGGCACAAGTTGGTGTGTCGTAAACTGGCACTGTACCGTGCGGGGCGTTGTGTTTTTGTGTTACCATGGAGATGGTGGAGGAGACGATTTCTTTTAGAAATGAACCAAATCATTCATTCACAGTGACAGTCGAGTTTAAAAGGCAATATGTTGCCGGCAAAGTCCAGCCATCAATAATGGGCCTAAGCGGAGTGTGCCAGTGTGGGGAGTTGAATTGTGTTTTAGGTAATCTGTTTTTCTTCCATGTATACGGGTAGGCAGGGGTCAAAGGTCAATGCCTGGTTAAGTGTCGCCAGCACCGTTTTTAGAGATGTATGGGGGATAGGTGTCGTGTGACAGCACGGACGTCCACGCATGAGACATGCATTACTGATCGCTTGACACGCTGTCAGTGGAGGGGGTCACATGATGAATGCTGCCCTGGGTGGCGATGGATGGATGCAGTCCTGCGACACGTTTCGAGCTGGGAGAATGTCTGTTGGGGTGGAAGGAACGCGCTGTCCATCCGACCTGTCTCGGTCATCAATCAGGCGTCAGGATGTCCCGCTGTTTCCGGCGTCAGGGCGAGGCATTCCTGATGGAAAGAGAGGGAGGAAATGGAGACCTTCCTCAGATGTCTCTCTGGCCTCTCTAACCCCAGAGTGCTCCTCACAGTGCTCCCATTCTTTCATGCTGAAATGGACTCCAGAGCCTTGGACATCACTGAGCTGGTGACATCCTCAAATTTGTGTCCACCTTGATTTCTCGTCAGACAGACCCGTCAGTTGTGCTGTGCTTATTCAACAACACAGAAAGACAAAGATAGATTTGATTTTAGCGACTCATCACATGGAGAAATAATTTTTGCAAGTAGCTGGAACAAACCACTGCAGGCCTTTCTGAGTCTCCAGTGGGACAGAGACTGAGGCTGCAGATAGACCATGTCCAGTCTCCAACCTGACATGCACTGCTGCTGCTACTGCTGCTGCTGATGCTGCTGCTTCCTCGATCTGTCTTTCCAATCAACCATCCATCTTCATATCCTCCATGTCTCCACTCGGGGAAAACTGCGAGTGTGTGTGTGTGTGTGTCACTGATATCACGCTACTACTGTGATTTCGCTCATGAAAGCATCCATGCGTCTCTCTCACAGGTGGAGACTTGCAAATGAGTTTGATGCGTGAACTGCCTCTAGCCAAGGTGTTCAGTGGAGCTGGCACTGTGCACTCAGTCAAGTGGCAGATGTGTGTTGCCTTGCACACACAGGGTGTTATGAGCTGTTTTCTCTCTCGACTGACTTGTATATGCATGCATTGGGTGATATCCTGTATCAACTTCTCCGTCTCTTGGCTGGGGGGATGAGGAATGCACAGTATGCTCCAGTCTGAGAAAAAGAAATAGGTTAAGTAAATATATTAGCTTCTATGTGTTTATAGCTTCCTTGGTGTATGATGTTCAAAGGCAGCTAAGGGCAGCGTATCAGTGGAATACTTCTAACGAGGCTTAACTAAGCTTGCCAAGTTCCCTTTCCTGTGACTGATATCTAGCCTGAAGAGATTTGCATGATCTGTATGCGTATGCGTGTGTGTGTGTGTGTGAGTGTGTATGTTAGCGCACACATGCGTGTATTTCCCTGTGTGTGTGTGTGTGGCTGTGTGTGTTTTTTTCAGGAAGAGGAGTTGACAGGGCTTGCTGGTGTCACTGAAGCGTGACTTGTCCCCTGTTTAGCACCCCGCTGGATTACTGACACAAGGGCTGGGGATGTGCAGATGAAAGCCAGTCGTGATAAGAGGCAAAGAGAGACAGGAGGAAATGAGAGAGAGAGAGAGAAATGGAGAGAGAGGGGTAGAGTGGGGGGCTGGGGTATACTGGCTGGGGGCTGGGGACTTGGGTGTGGGGGTCTTTGCGCTTTGCCAGGGAATGAAATATCACATCTGAATGAGGACCGGGCAAGAAAGAGAGAGGGTGAAAGAGAGAGAGAGAGCAGCAAATGTCTGTGAATTCCAAATGGCAATATAGACAGGAGCTGACATTTGGCGGAAATGTAGATTAAATTGAAAGAGGCTGAGGACTAGATGCAATCGAAGGTGAGGGTTGATGTGTGTGAATGAGTATGGAGGGATTTCCGTCTCCAAGAACGCTGGTCTGTTTTGTTTCTTGTTTTGAAGGTTGTATTGATTTTGCAGACCGCATGCAAAGTAAATTGCTTCACACATACAATGCGTTCCATTCCCCAACCCACACACAATACAATCTGGATAGAAGACTGACCTAGACATTAAAAGTCAATCTAAAAATATATATATATATATATATATTAAAATTCAATTATATTTCATCAAAACAACAGCCTTCTTTTGCAGCAGCTTAAGGCATAAGGTCACTGTGTGGAACAGAACACCATCAGCGGGTCAGGGGAGGAGTTGCCAGGTGGCTCTTCTCTGGCTGGCTCCATCAGCTCCTTCCACTGCACAGGAGAGGAGACCCACAGTGGCTCACATTGATGAACTTTGTTTTTGGATTGGACACATCTTGTGGGAAGGAAGCAGGTTGGCCTCTCTGACTGACTCATAGCCTCTTTGACTGACCCAGGCAAGAGCACCAGTGTGTCTCTCTCTCTCCCTCGCTCTTTCTCTCCCTCGCTCTTTCTCTCTCTTTCTCTCCATTGCTTGCTTTCTCTCTCGCTCTCTTGCTCTCTCTCTCCCTCACTCTCTCTCCCTCTCTCTTTCTTGCTCTCTCGCTTTCCCTTAGTTATTTTGCTCTCTCTCGCTTCCTCTCTTTCTCTCTCCCTCTCTCTCTTTCTCTCTCTCCCCTCTCTCTCTCTCTCTCTCTCTCTCTCTCTCTCTCTCTCTCTCTCTCTCCCCCTCTGTCTCTGTTTCTCAAACAGCCTTCCACTTTCATGCTGGCTCCCGTCACCTCCACTGAGCTTATTTGTCCCTGGAATAGACCCCTGATTTGTCCTTTGTTCACCGCCCCCACACTTCACACACACACACACACACACACACACACACACACACACCCATCCTCCTCCTCTCCATACTCTCACCCCCATCCTCCCTTTGGATGCTCGCTCAGAGCTGGAGACAAAAGGGCGCACAGTGCGGGGCGAGCGCAGAGACACAGCTCAGACACGGAGACGGCGGAGGGAGAGGGAGACGAGAGGGGGGTGACCGCAGTGAGTCCAGCGAGGGGCCACAAAAAAAAATCCCCCGCCGTCTTCAGGGAGCGAGCCTCTCGAGGAAGTCGTGGCCTCCTCGCCTCCCCTCTGTAATCTGGGCCATGATGTAATGGATAGCCGGGGGACGTCATGACCGTATCCTTCCACTGCGCTCAAGTCGGATTCGATGAATAATGCTAAGGAGGGTTGTAATTTGCCCAGACTCGTTACTCCCTCACCACTGAACTTGTTGAATGAGAGAGAGAGAAAGAGAGAGAGAAAGAGATGGAGAAAGGGAGAGAAAGAAAGAGAGAGTAGGAAAAAAAGAAACATGGTGTGGACGATGCTGCTACCATATGCCAGTGGATGGGTTCCAGAGCTCAGACTTGTCTCATAGACTTTCATAAAGCTTTACAGAGTGCACTCACCTCATCCCTGGTGTTGTGCCATTCGCCATCACACACACATGGAGCGGGCGGATTGCGTGGGAGGCGCGGGAGGACTTAATCATGGCTCAAATACTGTAAACCCCCCTGTCACACACACACACACACACACACACACACACACACACACACACACAGAATGAGCCGAAGCTCTGCCTTACCTGTGTCACATCCGTATATCATCAGTCCAGCCGCTAGACAGCTTGAGCTGCTATTAGCTCTTACAAGCTCCAGAGAAAAAAACTCTCCCTGCTGGGAGTTAGCACAGGGCCAAGTTAAGATTAGCTCAAAATGAACATGATGATAGTACATGATGATAATACTACTGTGCCTTTCTGGTGAGATAATAAAGAGGCACTAATGTGATAATGTGATGTTAATAACATACATGACCTTTAAAGCAAGATAATAGTAAAATAAGACAAGATAATGGGCAAATAGAGTTAAGACAGGCATACAAGAGAACAATAAGACATTTAAGTCTGAAAATGAAGGTAGAACATTAGTTGTGCACAGTAGCTGTATTATACAGGCTGAATGCAAATATTTGGAGCTGGTCTTAGAGGGACATTAAAATCACATATGGTGATGTAAGGTCTGAGGGTCCCTACAGACAGATGGTTTATTTATTTCACTACATTCTAGTCTGGATTTGTATGTCTGAAGGGCCACCTGCATCAGCCATATGCAATGACTGTTGAAGCTTGCACTATCCTGGGCTGGGACCAGCCAGCCACAGCACTCGTTTATTCTCCACAGTATTTACATTGCTAATGACACAGGTATGAAGCCGTGTAAGCTGTGTAAAGATTCACATACGGATGTTAAGATGGAAGGATACTATATCCCATAGCCATAGTCTTGGAATGGTTTAGTGAATGGGCTGTGTGGTCACGATAGCAGACAGAATGCAGAGGCATCTCTCCTCAAAACAGTAAGGAAAGACAGAAACCCAGATGCGTAGCCATGGCCTGTAGAGGAATGCCCGTGTGTAAACTGTATATGTATCTCATCTTGTCCTATCGCATAATTCATTTAGTTTTGCTGCCGTTGTGGCCAGTGAGATGTAAAGGCTCGGTGTTTATAGTGCAGCCATTTCATACTCCCCAGAGTGCCTGGGTGAGAGAGCAGCAGAGCTGGAGGGGCTGGCAGGTCACTTTCATGGGTACATAAAGAATGCGCGACGGGCTATAGGTCACTGGCGGGTTGGGGTGAGTTGTGGACATCTCCCCCAGTGGGCCTATCTGGGTCTCGAGCAGAGCAGCGGAACGGCTGGGTCTTCAGGGGTCACTTTCTCCCAGGAGGTCTCCGGGACCTTTCCGCGTACAGAATGTTCGGTGACATTCCAGACATACACTTTCGAAACCATTCCCTCCTCCTGAAGTGACCACAGGTCCAGATATATCGTTTGGTGTGGTGGTGGTGGTGGTGGTGGTGGTGGTGTGGTGGTGGTGGTGGTGTGGTGGTGGTGGTGGTGGTTGGGGGGGGTTTGCGACTCTTTTCCTCTTCACCCCAAACACCTTCTACCACTTTTTTCAGATGCGGCTCCGTGTCTGATGATTTTCCTCACGCCCCCACACACACACACACACACACACACACACACACACACACACACACACACACACCACACACACCATTACAGTGTTGTTGCCATCGGCCTCCTCTCAGCTGTATTGATTTGACCTTTTACGGCCGCGCTGCCTACAGCTGACATTCCCCTAGATGCAGGCGCTCTCAGATCACCCTCCTCACCATCAAGGGCCTCTCCAAAGGAAAAGCAAAGTTAGACAATCCCACAGCATCTCTCTCTCTCTCTCTCTCTCTCTCTCTCTCTCTCTCTCTCTCTCTCTCTCGGTCTCTCTCCCAGGCCCTGTGAGGAGTTCCACCACAACAGGCGCTTTGAGGCCTTTCAGCTGCTTTTACTCCCCCCAATAAAGTGCTCATTCAGCAGCCCCCCAGTCCTCGCCTGCCCCGGCGGACCCCCCATTCACTGGGGGACAATTGTTGTAATCTGGTGAGGGGGAAATTATTTATTTGTCTTGGCATGCCCAGCGGGAAGCTGTTTGTTTTAAAGGAATGTGTCTGCGTCTTGCGGCCTCTGTCTGAAACATGCTACGTCACTTCCCATGCACTAAAAGAAAGTAGTCTAAACATCTCAAATGGAGGGAGATAAAAATAAGAGTTGATTGTTTATTTATTTTTTATTTTTTAAAGCAATGTCAATTCAGCGCAAACTGAAAATAGTGGAAGTGGTTAGCAAGCTTTCCTTCTTTGCCCCACCCCCCACCCCCCCTTCCATCATATTGTCTAACTAGGCGTGGAGGTGTTGCATTGTAAGTGGTCCATGACGATGTGTCACATATAATAGAGAATAAAATGGGCCATACATACATTACATACATGACTTCACAGGGGTAATGTGATTCTCAAGAAGGCTGTTAATCGCTGGGTTTTATGGATCCTATGTGCATGTAGTAGCAAACCTAGATATGACGTTTACTAAAATGTCTTTCTGCTCTGTGGCAGTTGGGGGTGAAAGCAGCTATATATAGGGGGGCAGAAGACAACTGGAGAGCCAAGTAAAGATTGCAGGGGGTGTGATGGAGTGTGTGTGTGAGTGTGAGTGTGTGTTGGGGGCTGTAAGGGTCACAGAGGTCAGAGATTGCTGTTGTGAAGTCCCAGCTCCCTCCATTGTGCTTGAAAATTTACAGGCTTTTTATATCTCTGCACACAAAGAGGCAGACCTGTGTGTGGTCTACCAAAACGATGTGTGTGTTCATTGGTTGGTCTATGCCTTGCCCTCTGACTAAGAATTCAACATGCAACAAATGCAACTTTTTAAAAATAGTTCTATTTTGTTTATCCCCCTAAATAAATAAACATGCAAAGGCTGCCGAAAATACTATGGTCACAATTACTTTTACTGGAAACAGTACTTCTCTTATTTTACTTCCCTCAGTTTTGTCATGCTGATCCTAGACCTGTATTAAGGGAGCTTATAGCTCAGTTTTTCCTTTAGTTAACTCACCAAGAGCCACAGGCTGCCTTGCAGTAGGGGAGGCTCTTTATGGGTACTTAGTCTGGTCTATCAGCACTGTCTCCCCCATTAGCGTGTTAACTCCTGGACGCTGCGCACCGCGATTGCAAGCAGTGTCCAGCAGCAGTGTGCAGCTCTGTGCTCACCGGACTGGACTGCTCCCACTCAGCCTGGGATTGATGGCGCGACGCTGTCCGAGTGACCTTCGCTCGTTTAACCGCCCTCGCCACGGCGCCCTCAGCCTCCCCTCCACTGCATTATGCATGGCGGAGACGGGCACTGGGAGAGAGGAGGAGGAGGAGGAGGAAGGGGAGGAGGATGAGGGGGGAGGGCGACCGCGACTGCGACTGCAGGCGAGGTGCCAATATTACCTGCCAATTCATTTTTAATGAGGCACGTAGGTCTCTCCAGGTCAGGAGCGGTGCAGGAGCCATCCTTCCCCCTGGCTGTTAGCGCCTCGCCGCAGCCACCCCTTCTGACGGCGGGGTCCCGCAGGTTAGGGATGGGGGATGGGGGTGGTGATGGTGCTACTGGTGGTGCTGGCGGTGGTGGTGGTGGGGTTGCTGGTATAATTAGGTCTTGCTGTCACCAGCCGAGAGTTGCTCACTTCCTGGTGAGACATTTTTTTCTCTCTCTCTCTCTCTCCCTCCCTCCCTCCCTCCCTCCCTTTTCTCATTGCACCCAGACCCAATTACAGGTGACTGAAGAAGTGATATATTTCTCCACCAACTATATTTCATTTTTTTCACTCTCTTTGGTCCTTTCTCTTTCTAGCTTCTCCACTCATCATTTTTCAGTCCATTATGTTTCATTGGAGGTCACGTACATACCTTAAGGCAACCGCGATATGACATTTTACTGGAACTTTAGATGAGAAACACTATGTGGTGCATCAGCACATATACGCCATCTCATTTTTTGAACACTTCCATATAAAAATGCTTTGAGATGGTGGATACCTCAAGCACCCTCAAGCAACTGCATCTGCCTGCCTGTTTTTCTGGGTTATCGCAGTTGCGGGCATGAGAGATTCTTTTCTTCAGGATTTGTCAGCATGGCTTGCACCAGTGTGAAGTAAGGTGTGAGATGGTTCTGTCACCTCACCAAGGCAACATATGCAACTATTTTCATGTGACTCTACTTCTCTATTCAACCAATGTTATGCAGGTGACAGGGGGGGGGGGGTTTCTTCAACCTATTTTGAATTTTTACATGATAGTTTTTTTTTTTGTACACCCTTCACATGAAGCTGTGTGGTGAGTTGGCATATCCCCCCGGCAACGCTAGAAAATGGGCTACCTGAAGGATGGCAGGGAGGCGGGCGGGCTGGTGAGTGGGTGGGCGTCTTGTTCCGGACTTATGAGACTGGATGACAGGGGGAGAGAGAGAGAGAGAGAGAGCGAGAGAGAAAGAAGGAATGCGAGAGAGAGAAGGAGAGAGTGGAGAGAGAGAGAACAAGAGAGTGGGGAGAGAGAGAGAGAGAAAGAAAGAAGGAAAGTGACAGAGAGAGAGAGAAGGAGAGAGTGGGGGGAAAGAGAGAGAGAGAGAGAGGTGCGCTCTCCCTCCCGAACGGTGGGGTGTCAGCTGGGAAATCAACAGAGCCTGTGTGCCTTGGTGCTCAGGCTGAATGTCAGTGCGTTGACAAACAGAGGAGGGAGCCATCTCTGTCTCTATCAGAGAAACACACACACACACACACACACCACATACTACTACACACGCACCACATGCACACACAGACCCCGCACATACACACACTACATCACAAACACACACACACCCACACACACACACACACACACACCACATGCACACACAACCCCCTCACATACACACACACACACACACAAGTACATCCCCGCCACAGACACCCCGATCCCAGAGCCTCCGAGAGGGAGGTGAGTGTGACAGCGAGGTGAGAAGAAGAGCAGATGGAGAGGCGCGGTCAGTCTTCCCGCTGGTGCAGGGACCCTGCCTCTCGTCCCCGTCCCCCCCAGATGCCGCTCTCGCTCACGGCAGCCTAAACATAGACCCAACTCCTCACACACATACACACACACACACACACACACACACACACACACACACACACACACACACACCAGCGAGCCTGTGAGCATCTGCACTCGGTGGAAACCCCTCAGAATGGTGTTCTAGAGGTTCTGTTTTGTACCATACTGGGGACTCGTTCTCGTTCTCATTCTTGTTCTCATTCTTGTTCTCGTTCTTGTGCTGTTGTTCTAGTGCAGTAGTGGTACAGTAGTAGAGTAGAACAAGTGTTTAGAACAGAGTGTGAGATGCCCAGCATGAGAGAGCTTTATGGTGGTGAGGAGGTAGGAATGCTGGAGGAGAGGGGCTGCTTATGCAGCGATCTCTATTACATGTCTACGTGGTGGAGCTTGGGTCTCATATGGGATTAGAATGGATCTGTTCTGCTTTGCTGCCTGGCTGTCTTCAGGATCATTTTCCCCTGCCGTGTGCACTGAGATCGCCTGGGTCTGGCACTGCAGCCCCTTACCACACACACACGCGCGCACACACACACACACACACACACACACACACACACACACACACACACACACACACACACACACACACACACACACTTATATGCACACATGTGCACATATATCCACTCCACATTCCTTCCGAAACCCTGCGGAGATACACACACACACACACACACACACACACACACACACACGCACACGCACACACATTAGAGATGGTTATCTCTGTGTGTAAGTGTACATGGGGTGTCACATCCCGCAGGCAGTTTGACGTGCGGAGAGGATTGGTTTTCCACCAGAGGAAAAACGAACACTTACTTCTAGTATTCGCCACGGCAGAAATAGGAAAGACGCCCCCCGCCCAGCCCTCAATCACTGGATAGGCATCATTTTCTGCCATGTTTTTGCGTCTGGTTGGAATTGAGACCTAGATTGAATCCCCACGCCGACCGGGCGCTTCATCTCCGATTCATGACTTATTGAGCAGGGGGCTGCTGGGGGCTGATTTCTGTCTCCAAAGGATGCTGATTTTTCCCATGGGAGGAGAGTATGTGTGTGTGTGTGTGTGTGTGTGTGTGTGGGGGGGGGTCACTATCTCTACCCCAGCCTTTGCACCCCACACCCCTACCCTGCTCCCCCAACTACCACACCCCCTCCCCACCCCCTCATCTCCTTTTAAATGTGGGTGGCTACAGGGTCAGAGTCGGACTTAATGAGTGCCTCTTCATCCTCCATGGTGGCTCTTATGAATTATTTTCGATGCGCCTCTCCTGGCTTTGAAATGCTCCGGGAGCCGTCGGCACCAGCTGTGGTGCCAGTGAGCAGAGGCGCTGCTGGATTCGGAGAGTGTGTGTGTGTGTGTGTGTGTGTGTGCGGGGGGGCGGGCTCTTTGGCCGGCATTGGTTTGTTTTGAGAGGAAGAGTAGTTGTTTACATTGAGTAGTCCTCGCAGCTCAGTCGCTAATTGCGAGCAGCATTGTTTGGACTTCATGCTACCTGCAGGTTGGAGGGAGGGAGGGAGGAAGGGAGGGAGGAATGGATGGATGGATGGAGGGATAGCGAGAGGGAGCGAGAGAGAGGGAGGGAAAGAGAGGGATTTTTTGAGGAGAAGGTAGAGTATAGATACATACATAGAGCATAGAGAGAGAGAGAGAGAGAGAGAGAGACAGAGAGAGGAAGATTGATGTCTAAACACACACTAATCTGAGGCTGCAGGTTGAGGGGACAAGAGGGGCCACAGGGGACCCTTCCAAATCCCATTGAAACGCAGCCTCAGGTTAGAGCCTCTCTGGGCCTCTGTCGAAGGAGACGCTGGGAATCCAAATGTCTGTATTCACCTCTGCGTCTGTTTGCTTCTTCATCAACGGGGAGTGTTGAACGTGCCATGCTGTGGAGCTTCTCCCGGAGATGGTGCCTGCCATCGCGTGACTGTCGTTGACGCCCTCCCCCCACGCGTAGCAGGCGTAGCACAGTCATTAGTGCTCTTATTTAGATCTTTAAAAGGGGGGCAAGGTCATTTTTCCCCTTTCATTCTCAGCCAAAAAAGTATGCTAATGCAGCTTTGAATTTCCCCACCCTCACTCAGTTAAGACTCGACTTTGCTCCAGTTTGTGGCTAATGGCCTCTCTCTTTTTCTCTCTTCCTCTCTCACTCTCTCTTTCTATATCTTTCTGTCTATCTATTCACCTGTCTGTCCATTTATCTCTCTGTCTGCACTGTCCATTTATCTGTCCATGTATCTATCGGTCTGCTCATCCAGTTGTCTGTCTGTCCATTTGGTTGTTTGTGTATCTGTCAGCCCAACTTTGATTCTCTCTCCCTCATCAACTCACTCTCTTCATCTACAAGACTATTACTATGCATCTCTCTCTCTCTCTCTCTCTCTCTCTCCATTTCTCTCTGCTGCCCCACACACACACACACACACAGCCTTGAGGCATCCCGTTTCAACTCCTCAGCTTCCAGTTAGAGGGAGGGGGGAGAGTGAGTGAGTGAGTGAGTGAGTGAGTAAGTGAATGAGTGAGCAAGAGAGGAGGGAGAGAGGGAGGGAGGGAGGGAGGGAGAGAAGGAGGGAGGGCGGGAGAGAGAGGGACTGAGGGAGGGGTATGTATAAGAGAGGTAGGTGGGAGTGGGGTCTGACCGCAAAGTGTCTACTGTTTAAGAGAAAGGGATTTCTCCCTCCCTCTCTCTTTCCCTCACTCCCTCTCTCTCTGGCTCCTGCATCAGCCGGCTCTCTGGGTGGATGGCATAGACAGACTGAAGAAAGACAGACAGAGATAGAGAGAAAAAGAGAGAGAGAGAGAAGAGACAGATACAGTTACACAACTGCCACTTCTTTAGAACATAAAAAGACAGACTTTCAATTAGGTTCTTCTCGGGTCTATTTCTATTGGGTCAGGTTGTTCTGTAGCATTTCTTTTTCCCCTTTGGAGAATTTCCTTCCCTCTGGTTCTGATCCTGCTGAAGGTAAGCTCCTGTGTCATACTGAACTACCTTTGACAGTAGCTGTTCTTAACATCAGTGTTGAGACTGGCATGTTTTCTGATCTATTTCTAGATGACAGTTAGAATGCTGTAAGAAATATGTAGTACATGTAAGGCAAAAGTCATGAATGAAGTTGGTGTTGTTTTATGTTCTTAAAGGATGTCACCCTTGTCATTTGAGTTCTTTGGCTTGTGAGAAGTGTTGAAGTAGAATATGCTGATCAGCTGTGGTAATTTCTGAAAGTGCGACTCCTAAAAGCCGGCTGTAATGTGTCCTATTATGACTTGCTTTGGGCTATCCATTATTGTTTATAAGGGAAGTTGCTCTCTCTCTCTCTCTCTCCTCTTTGCTCACTGCAATTATTTGGCTCTGCTGAGTGTTGCTAGGCTTTCAATGGATGTGGTGGTGATGGAGGGGGGTGGTGCTGGTGTTAGTGGTGGTGGTGGTGTGGTTGGCGGCGGCAGTGGAGGGGAGGGTGTGTGTGTGTGTGGGGGGTAGTTGAACGGATGAATGGAACGATCCAGCACTTTGATCCATCACTGTGTAATGCTACCCTGTGAAAGCAGTCTGTCTGCAGAGTCTGCGAGCGGAGAGCGTGGGTTTTGGCTTTCGTACGTGCACACGGCTGTGTGTGTGTGTGTGTGTGTGTGTGTGTGTGTGTGTAGTGTGTCAGTGTTACCTGCCAGCGCGTGTCTCCACCTTGCTGAGCTGCTCTGCGCTGCTCTCCAGCAGACTGGGCTGGCTGGCTTGGCTGGCTGGCTTGCACGGGGAGCGGCTCGGCTGGACTTGGCTGGGCAGCAGCTGTGGGTGAGAGCTCCGCTTTCGTCTGCATCCAGGTCTCTTTACTGAGCCCACGGTGGCACCCAGATCTGGAGCCTCATCTCCCTCTCTCCCTCTGTCTCTCTCTTTCTCTCTCTCTTTCTCCTCCCTCCCCCTATTCTCTCTCTCTTTCTCTCTCTCCCACAGACACATGAACATGCACATCTCTCCCCCTTTACTACCACTCTTTCCTCTCTCTGTCTCTCACTCAAACATCTTTCTCTGTCTCTGTCAGCTCTCTCTGTCCCTCTCTCTTTGCTCTCCTTCCCTCTCTCTCTCCCTCCCTCTCTCTCTTGCTCTCCCTCCCTCTCGCTCTTTCCCTCTCTCTCTTGCTCTCCCTCGCTCCCTCTCTCTGTCTCTTTCTCTCCCTCCCTCTCTCGCTCTCTCTCTGTGTCTCTGCCGTCTTGCTGCCGTCTACCTCTGTGGCCATGAAAATGAATCACTCTGACAGTGTGACACAGTGAGAAGGCAAAAATGTGCTATGACCTCTCTTCTTCTCCCTTTGATTAAACATGTTTGGGATATGGATGCTAAGACAATAGTATCAAGTGTGTGTCTCTCTTTCTCTGCCTCTCTATGTCTCTGTGTCTATGTGTGTGTGTGTGTGTGTGTGTGTGTGTGTGTGTGTGTGTGTCTGTCTGTCTGCCTGCCAATATACTTGTGTGTGCATGCATGTTGTGTGTGCATGCATGAGTGTTAGTGTGTGTGTCTGTGCATATGTTATAGTGCGTGTGTGTGTGTGTGTGTGTGTGTGCATATATGTTAACATTGTGTGTATGTGTGTGTGTGTTGGTGTGTGTGTGTCCATGTCTGCCAATATATCAGTATGAGTGCTAGTGTTAGTATGAGTGTTCATATTGTGCGTGTGTGTGTGTGTGTGTGTGTGTGTGTGTGTGTGTGTGTGTGTGTGTGTGTGTGTGTGTGTGTGTGTGTGTGTGTTCGCATATGTTATCAAGGGGAGTGAGTGAGGGGGGTGAGGAGACCTCCAGGATCCGCTGGTCCTGTGCTGTAGAAGGGGGAAATACTGGATAATGCACTTTCAATTCTCTCTTTTGTGCTGGACACAGCTGGTGAGTTTAACGAGAGGGAACAATGGCTTCTCTATGCGGCTTTTAATTGCCATTGTCAGATGGGCAATTTCATTTTTATCACATTCAATTATAAAACACACTTACCAGTTCTTGGAGAGAATGCCGGGCAGGGAGAGAGAGAGAGAGAGAGAGAGACAATTCAGAATGTGTCAGAGTGGTGTGGTCAGAATGTGTGTGGTCAGAGCTCTCTGTGTTTAGTCACTGGGAACGGACATCTGTCATGTTTCTTTCTCTCTCCTGATGACAGGGGGAGGGGTGGGCACGTCGTGCTGGTATTGTAATGGACGATTAGTGAGGTGGGTTTGCGCTGCCAGAGTGTGTCTTGCCGTTGCCCTGGCATGGTGGGTAAATGTTTTATGATGGAGCCATGTGTGTGCGGAGCGGCCATTGACAGCGCCACTCGACATGGGGATGAGTGAGAAAAGGGCTTTTGTTTGGACAGCTGTTTCCTCTGATGCGTTTCTCTCTCTCTCTCTCTCTCTCTCTCTCTCTACTGTGCACTTATGCACTTGGGAGGCATGTATGGGGTGGACTATGGGGTGGGGGCTATTGGTGTGTGTGTGGGGGGGGCTATTGATGAGGGGTGGGGGAGTGTGTATGTACCTCAGAGCTTCTGCAGCAGAAGGAAATGTCACAGAGATAGGAGCGAGGAGGAGAGAGGAGCACCATTCAGTCTGACCTTTTCCTATCACCCCATCTCTGCTATCTGTCCATCTCTTCTCCCTCTCACCCTCATTGGTCATCTGCTCTGGTCACTTTTTCATTTGGCTGGCAGCCAGTTCGTGTCTATGCTTCACTCAGCTGCAGGTGACAGAAATAAGTGTTGAAAACATGTTGATAACATATTGTCATCATTAGACATGGTATTGTATACTAAAATCAGTCAGCAGTTTAATGTGTATATATTCTATATATATATATATATAGACTACATTAAATGAAAAAGAAATACACTGTCAAGAAAACCTATATCATGTGTTTGAAATCACAACAGAATACAAACATTAAAGTGATATTGAACAACAAACATCTTTTTCCAAATGTTCTAGAATGGGAATGGGAATCACTGTGTAACCAATTTGGGAAATCATTTGGTGAAGATCTCTCCAGCAACAGATTTCCTGTCTTTCTGAGCTGCAAGTGGAGTCTTTATTCCCAGCGGTCCAATGAATGTCACTCCACTAGTCACGATCAGGGCCGGAATAAAAAAACGTTTCCTCAAAGGACTCCAATGTGTTAACATGCTCCAGTCGCAGATGGTTCTTAATGGGAGTCTGATGCTAATTGAGGCGGGTGCAGAAGGTCCTATCGGGCTCCTTCCAGGCCCCTTTGTGTGTCTTCATGGGCGGCGTCCAGGGGATGAGCAACTGTGGCCAACGCTGCCGTGGCGACAGGCATGCGCCAGTGACCCCCCCCCCGTGTACTGGAATGTGATCATCATCACTGGTGCAGGACACGACAGGGCCCCTTTTGAGGACAGAAGGCAATTTAAGTGAGGAAATGATACCAAAAAGGGGGAAACCCACATGTGAGGCCAACCCCAGCAGGTCAAAGGTCACACCGTTTTATGCGCAGGGTGTGAGTTGGACGCCTTTCCAGACCATAAGGGCAGCCTTAGACCGTCCTCCCCGACCAACTAGACGAGGCTAAGCAGATGTCCCAACATCACGGCCAACATTCCCATACGCATTTCCCCATGGCAGAGGTTTACATCCTTTCCCGTCATAAAAAGACTAATTTGGGCTTTTGTTGTCCTGACAGAAACGTACGTCTCTCTGTCAGCTGTCAAAGAGGGTGTTGTGCCTCTATGTCCTCGCTCAACCCTTTTGAATCAGCTTTGGCATTTTTTAGCAAGTCAGATAAGCCAGGGATATGTTTTTTCCCTTGTGGCACTCTGGCCTGATCTTCAACTGCTCAACATTCAGCCCAGGAAAGAGTTTGTTTGCACTTTTTTATTCCGATTCTTACAGTGGAGCCAGATCAGTATTCATAACGTATCATGTTATTGTTTTGTAAGGTCTCTCATGTTGATTTATCAGTCTGGACAATCTCTTAGGACTTTCCTCTGGCTGCTAAAGCTCGTCAGATTCCAGACTTGCACATATCTCATTCTGCCATGCTATCTGTCTGTGAGTGAGAGAAACAGAGAGAGAGAGAGAAGGAGAGAGGGAGAGCAAGAGTGAAAGAGAGGAACACATCTAGGACCAAGGACAGGGAAACCCACCAGACTCAGGATTTACTGCTTTGGTGCAAAGACCATAAGCCAAGGAGTACCAGAACTCACAGTAGCTTCACATACCACATCTGATAGCTTTTCCATGAAAAGAACCAGACGAGAGAAAAGAAAACCAAGCTCAATTAGTCTGCCATCACTAATATCTAGTTTCCTTGCCTAAACAAACATGAAATTGCATCACTGTCCCCCATCTGTGTTGAAGCAGGCAAGGCGGGTGAATAGATCATTACTCTGGCACGAGGGCAAGCGTTGAGGCATTGGCCCCGGTTCCAAGATGCTGGCTAAAGTGGATTCATGTCCTCAGTGGCCGCCAACAGCCATTTAAAGACTGCTAATCAACACGCGCGCGCTTGCTGGGGAACAAAAGCCCTCCGGGCGAGTGTTAGGTGCCACTCTACCGTGCTCACCTGGCTGGTAGATTTGATTACCTGGGCTGGACGGCGCTTGTAACGTGAGCAAGCTTCGCCTGGATGTGCCTTTGTTGCTCACCGGAATACTTACACAGAGCCATCTCCGCACATGGCAGCCAAAGAAAAGCAACCTGAAACTTCATTTTTATTGTTGGTGACCACGTCGTAAAAAATAACAAACAAACAAAAAAACAACCGAATGACAAAAAAGAGGAGAAATGGGGTCTTTGTGTGGAGGGTTTTGTTGTTACAATGGAGTGCTGAAATAGTTGGTTGGGACGCTTGTAAAGAGGCGAGGAGACATGAGACGGCTGTTGTGAAGGCAGCTGAGGTCAGACTAATAAACACCAGGTCACCAGAGTTCGGGGTGTAAAACGAGTCTGAGAACAGCAAATGTGTCCAGCTGGACCGAACTGGAGATACTCACATACTTCAGCACTTGTCACTTAATACTTAAACAGCGGCACACTTCGCAATTCATTTTAGTTTGGAAGGGCATGAATAATATAAAGGGTTTCTTTTTCTCTCGATTTCTCACCAGCTCCGAGTATCACATGAGCCATATGCCACACACTTCAACTTTCCCCCGGTCAAGTCAGCGGGAATCACCTGCAGCAATGTCAGCGTACCCAAGCGCACATGGAAGCAGTGGGGGTTTGCAGCTATCAGAGACCCCCTCCCTCCCCGCACCACACCCCCCAGTTAGCCTTATCGGCCCCACACACACTAACTCTCTATCGGTGCCATCAGATCCTCCAGCATCATTACAGAACCCAGAAATGGGGCTCAATTGTCACGGAACCCGGCCTTTTCAGTAGGAAAAAAAGAAGCCCTGTCGTTTTGCCTCTCTATGTAACCGTATGCCTGCCTTATCATGAGGAAGAAAAACTCTGTGTGTAGTCTGTCACTCAAGCTATTTGAATATCTGAGATGAGAGAGCTGTTAAAATGTGTTTAGCTCATGGAGCTGTAATGAAATCAGGCCTCCGTTTGGTATGCATTAGGATAAGTGAAATTAAACAATTTGCTTGGCATGATTGGCATGCAAAGCATTACACTGTCAAACAGGAAAAGGTAGTGTTGGGAAGATTTGCACCTGCTGCCACTGAAGTGAAATGCCAAGGATGACATTCGAGGTCAAGTGTCATGCTGAGTGGCATTTGAGAAGCTTTTGTGCTGCCCAGATGCTCTCCATGTTCTCCTTATGATGGAAATAAAACATTCGGTTGAATCGTTGGAGACATTTGTTTGATCGCTGAACCCTAACGAGGGCCATACATGAGCTGCTTTTGAACTGAAGGCCGGCCAAATAAAACAGGGGAGCCAAGGGAAGATTCATGAGGGTGGACTGAGGAGGGCCTGTTTGGGGGCAGTCGAGTGTTACCATGCCAGATCATGTGCTGTGAATATGTCCTCGTCCCTGTGGTTATGAAAGAAAAACAGAAGCCCAAAGCTTTTGAGTCAAAGTTTATTTTTATTTTTTTTGTCTGATCATAAAAAAAATGAACTGGCATGGACAAAAGCGCAATACCATCTCCTATTGATCAGCCAGGAGATAGAGGCTGGGAGGATAACTGAGCGTAGGCGCTCTGCAGCAGACACTGCCTGACTGCTCGGTGTGTATTGTCTTGGAGGGTGATAACTTAGAAACCCCGTTTTTTTCCCGGCCCGCCGATCCAATAACATGACCAAGTGTCGCTAGCTGACCCATCGATCCTGTGCCGCGTGTGGACGGGGCCTGGCTGCAGGGAGCCGCCGTGGTCGCAGACGTCCATTCTGGTGTTTGATGATTATGACTCCTCAAAGCGCCGTGCTGGCCTCAGCAACTCTCTCTCTCTCTCTCTCTCGCGCTCCGTCTCTCTGATGGTGACCTTGGAGGCTAGCCAGTCGATACCTCGCGACTCGCAGATGGAGATAAGTAGACCCGCCTCTACCTGTGGAGCACTTTAATGATGATTTATCTGTAGATCATCTCGTTTTTTCCCCTTTTTTTGGTCGATAGCAACCTCCACCATAAAGCTTCCACTATGGCAAATCCTATGATGAGAAAGGGCAAGTTTCCTCTGTGTTTGTCACTGTAGGGTTTTGAGGGATGCTGCCTTGTCTCAGGTCCATTGGGGACTTCTGTGGCACATATATACAGTATTGTTCTGTAGATTTGGCCAGAGCTCTTCTTGCTTCTTTGCCACTGACTTCATTTGCGCCATTGCTGTTACTGCCGGAGTATTTGTATGGCACCTCTCAAGGTGAATAGAGTCCCCAGACAATGCCCGCTCATTCAGCAGTGCTGGGCGACCCAGATTAAGACTGTGTCCCAGAGAAGGCAAACGCTTTTCTGTTATGGGTGACCTACAAAACTAGGCAAGCTTTGATAATTCTACTGGGAGACAGAGAGACAGACAGACAGAGAGCAAAGAGAGAGAGTGAGAGAGAGAGAGAGAGAGAGAGATAGAAAGAGAGAGAGCGAATGTGTTACAATATTGTTTGCATACTGGGATCTCATTAATTGAATATTACAGTATTTGCGCGTCGGGAGAGCTGTCATGTTCCATTATTCATGTTGTTTGTGGTTGTGAAATAGACATCATGGCTCCTCCTCTTTGCATGCTAATTCCATGAAAATATGGTGGATCCATTCTAATGATTGCATAATGTGGAAGAAAGAGAAATAGAATCACAATAATGACTGGAATTGAAAAACAAACAAGCTAATATAAACATGACAGTTTATTTGAAGAGTTTCTAGGCAATGTGTACTACTCATCCCTTTCATAACAATCATTTTACGATGAGACAAATGTGTAAAAAGTCTGCATCTTTCATAAAAGTCTTCAGAAAAACTTCTTCTCTGCCATGAAAGAATGTTCCGGAGCCAATTCAAAGCAAATCTTGCCTCTTAGATGTGGGACATTTCAAAATACACATGCTGGAAAAGTCATCACTGACAATAGGAATCATAAACAAGAAACGGTGGTGTTGTCTCCTGAGCCCAAGACTTGAAAATCACTGTCGCTGAGGTATGAGACAAGAACATTTAGATGCAAATTCTAAGACTCCAGTATGCTATCTCTTTGGCATTTACCTTCACAGGCAGACAAAATGAGGCTAAGCATTTTCCTCCCACTTGTGCAATAAGCGCATCAAATAAACCACAGAGACTGCAATCTATGCAGGGAAGCAGGCAGACAAAGTTCCCCTTGTCTGAGGGAAGAAAGCACAAGGCCCACCTCATTAAATGGCCCCCGATGACAAAGGTCCTTCCTCTCCCATCGACAAGTTTGTACATGTGACAGGACCAGTGGCAGTTTAAGCCTCCCCTTTTTCGAGAGCTGTCTGACAAGTTTTCTAATTGGCTCATTGGCTGTTGTGACAGACCGAGTGGTCCACGGATAATTGCATTTGCAGGACAAAAAAGATTGACTCTTGGTTCTTATTTAGTTATCTTGATTCATTATCTGTTCGGAAACAAGACGAACAAATGTGCAACTGCCAGTGTTGCCGTGACGGACACATTATGGAGTTTTAAAGTCAACAGCAAAGTCAAAAGCCTTGTTTAAAGAACTCAGGAAGTTTAATTGCTTCACTGCTCCAAAGCTTACCAAACATCCCATGTAATGTTTTCCCTAATAACATCTTTCACTGGTTAAACTTTCTGATTCACAAGTTGGCCCCAGCCTGAATTACCTTGCTGACAGACAGAATTTAACATCTCATAAAAGAATTGAGCACAGGTCTCGGTATGGGGCAGCTATATAAACGTGGGCTACTTGCTGCAGTCAGCAGTGGAGGACACACACATACAAAACTACGCGACTAATTTAGATCGCTTGTGCTAAATATGCGAGCCAGCAGGTTTCTCCTCGCATCAGATGTGTGGCTGCCAACTGGCTCGCCTGTGAGTCTGAGAGCCCCAACAATGTGAGTTAAAAAGAAAACAAAACAAAAAAACAAGCCCGAGCATTAGAAAGCTTCAGTCATATTGTGTCTAGTCCATCTAAATGTGCCAGTAACCAGCCTCATTAGCATATTGCCCTGGATGCAGCAATGTCTTGACAGGGCTCCAAAAACCGGGGGTGCTTTGTGGGATTTCGGGCTGATGAAAGAGCCACTGTTGGGGCAGTCTAGTGCTCTGCTGTTGCTCACCCACACCTCTTGCATATTGAAATCGCCTTTCCCTGAGTGGGCCAGTGGATCAGAGATTTGTTTCTGTTTTTCTTTTTTTTTTTTGTCTTTTAAATGATTCCGTCAGGGCTGATTTCGGCATCGCTGCTCTGTTGGGTGATTTATTCAGATTGGTGATGACTTTGCTCGGTTTGGAGGGTTCAGGGGGTTTATTCTAAGTGACCGAACAAAGACCAGGCCCTGGTTCCGCAAAATGGTGCTTGAACCCTCTTTTTTTTTTTTTTTGGTGAGATTCTCATGGAGACAAAGCCAGCCCGCAAAGTGAAAAAGCCAGCCATTGGGCCAGAACTAAAACTCACATAGTGGCTCAAAGCAATTTTCTGGCTATTTTGTCAGATTTAATCCCCAGTTTGGGATGCCTGGCGACTCAGGAGGGAGGAGAGAGGGGAGGGTGGGGGATGGGGGGTTGGTTTGCTCTTCAACACCGCCCCCCCTGAGACTCCAGATCTGGGTGTTCCCAGAGCCCTGTCCCCATCCACAGCAGCAGTGGCGGCCACTTCAGTACCCCTTGTGCCGCATCCATTACGGGAGTGTTCATCCCTGTCTGTCTGACAGAGGGCAGGGGGGGGGGGGGGTAGAGCCAAGAGGAGCGGAGGAGGGGGAAGGGGGGACGGGTGATGGGGGTGGAAGAGGCCGTGGGATCCCTCCTGCATCCGCTCATCTGTCAAAGCCCCCGCTAATCACACGTCAGCCAGCCGGGGGTTTGGTTTGAGAAGTCCCCGCAGTCCCAGCGCAGGAAATTACCTGCAGATGACCTGGCAGAGTCACTGACCGTCAGCCTTGGAGGCTCTCACGGAGGCCGGCTGAGATTTATAACCCCCATGGTGCACCGTCACTGCTGGCTTTTAATTGTCTGTTTGTGCTGGCTTTGTGTGGTCAGGTCCCAGGTGCTAGAGATATGGTGATGATGCTCTCCATGAAAACCTCATACAATTAGGGTTGTGTGTGTGTGGCCCAGGGCGGGGGTTGTTGGTTAGGTGTTGCTTGGGTTATGGGTTAATGGTAAATGGACTTGTTACAAAGCCTTAATTGTTAGTAGCATAATCAATTATCAGTAAGGTATATAAATTAATTACACACAGCTGTCATTCATTTAATTAGTGAAATTATTAATTAATTATTATTATTAATATGTTCAAATCAGCATGGTTAACTAGGGCCTTCCAAATTCTACAATACAGAGTTATCATGGGTGTAATAGCCAAGCGTCTTTCTGGACCTTCTACAAAAAGACATCTACATTTTATGTAACTGACATATTTCACTGAACAAAGAGACTTCAAAGAAAAAAAAAATCAGGTGTTCTATGGCTGCCTATTTTCCCCAGCTCTTTCTGTTCCAGCATGGAGAACTCTTAAAAGAAACAACATGTCTCCTGGCTGTTACAAAAACAAGCAGCCAAACTTCTCTTTGTTAAATGGGTCATGTGGCCCATCGAAATGTGTTGGCTGGTGGAAGCAGCGTGGTCAGAGAATGCTGATCTTGCCAGTATTTTGTTGGAACCTTTTTGGAATAGTTGGATCCTTGGCCCGGCCACACTGGAAGGTCTTGTGCAGATGGTCAGCTTGGGTTGTTGTCTGGAGCAGGGGCAGTTAGCGGGGAGGGGGTTGTTCTTCCAGCCCAGGTGTTGCCTGCTGTGGGTTCCGAGTCTTTTGTCACAAGAAACACAGGAGGAAAATGAGCTGAGTGCAAGGTCAGACATCACAAGACCTCGTTTCACTGCCAGGGTCTGTCCTTTGACAAAGAGAAAGGGGGAAAAGAGAAAGAGAGAGAGAAAGAGAGAGACATCAGTGGCCTTCTGACTGTCTGTCCCTTGCTGTGATGAGGGCACTAGAAATGGGTCATGCTAACAAGATAATGCGTTGAGTTGTTGAGGCAACAGTGTAAAGTTAATTGCTTTTGGAGGGATTGGGCGACAGTGTGCTGTTATCATATTCCCCCTAGTGTATTTCAGGGTTTTCTTTTTACTCATACTGATTAACAAGGGCAAAGCAGTCACTGTCTTAATAAACAGACTAAGCATGTAATCATGCACTTATGGGTTATTGATTTAATGATTAGTGATTGGATTTGAATTTCTGATCATATTTAAACTTAATTTCCTGTTCTTATGCTTTGCAGGGTACAAAGATATTGTCTTCAGCTAAAGGACTGGTAGTAAGTTGCTCCAGTGTCTTTCACCCAACTGAGTCCTAGAGAGTGGTGGTTGTCATGGGGATGCGAAGCCTGCTTCTGGGCTTTGCCGCTATGGCCCTTCTGCTGCAGCTCTCCCACGCCGGCCTGCTGCGGAAAGTCATCCGGCACCGGCGAGAGACCCTCAGCCCCAGCTCCCGCGAGAACGCGAGCCTGCCGAACCCCGACCAGCCCGTGGTCTTCAACCACGTCTACAACATCAACGTCCCGTCCAGCTCCTTGTGCTCCGTGGATCTGGAGTCGCCCGGCGGAGAGGAGGTCAGACTCCCCCGGCCCGCCGCCCTCACCGCCCCGCTCCCCTCCGACATGCACACCGAGCACACCGTCGACGGAGAGAACCAGATCGTCTTCACCCACCGCATCAACATCCCCAAGCAGGCGTGCGCCTGCGACAGCCACCTGCCCGACCTGAAAGACCTCCTGAAGCGCCTGGAGCTGCTGGAGGCGGAAGTCTCCAGCCTGAGGGAGCAGTGCTCCAGCGGAGCCGGCTGCTGTGGAGCTCAGGTGACAGGTGAGCAGCGGGCCTCTTTAGGGGAAGGTGGAGCACCTGCATCAGCACTCCTTTGATCTAGAGAAAAAGAGGGTGTGTTGGGTTTGTCAGAGCGGTCTTTGATCTAGAATAAGGAGTGGTTGCGGTGAGGTTTAACGGTCTTTGATCATGTCACCTTACCGGCTCATTGCAGTTATCGGCTCGTTGACATGATGGTCTCATCCTGCTAATGTTTAATTGTCTGGGTGGTGAGTCATGTAGCGTGTGGGTGGCTGACTTTGATCTCATCTTTTCTTTGGCCGCACAGGAGAGCTCACAACCAGGCCCTACTGCAGTGGGCACGGCAACTACAGCGTGGAGACCTGCGGCTGCGTGTGTGAGTCCGGCTGGAAGGGCGTCAACTGCTCGGAGTCCGAGTGCCCCAACGACTGCCAGGACCAGGGCCGCTGCGTCGACGGAAAGTGCGAGTGCTTCGAAGGCTACTCGGGCGACGACTGCAGCCTGGAGCTCTGCCTGTTGGACTGCGGCGACTACGGCGAGTGCATCGAGGGCTCCTGCGTTTGCGAGGAGGGCTTCATCGGCCGCGACTGCTCCCAGACCAACTGCCCCAACAACTGCCTGGGACGGGGCCGCTGCGTCGACGACGAGTGCGTGTGCGACGAGCCCTGGACCGGCTTCGACTGCTCCGAGCTCATCTGCCCCAACGACTGCTACGACCGCGGCCGCTGCAACAACGGCACCTGCGAGTGCGACGAGGGCTTCACCGGCGACGACTGCGGTGAGCTCACGTGTCCGAGCAACTGCAACAACCGGGGCACGTGCTTGAACGGTAAGTGCGTGTGCCACGCTGGATACAGCGGCGAGGACTGCTCCAAGCTCACGTGCCCCAACGACTGCCACAAGAGGGGCCACTGCTTCAACGGCAGGTGCATCTGCGACCCCGGCTACGAGGGAGAGGACTGCGGAATCCTGTCCTGCCCCGACAACTGCAACAACCGCGGCCAGTGCGTCAACGGCCAGTGCCTATGCGACGTGGGATGGGAGGGCGAGGACTGCTCGGACCGCTCGTGCCCCAACAACTGCATGAACCTCGGCCGCTGCGTCAGCGGCAAGTGTGTGTGTAAGCAGGGCTACACCGGCGAGGACTGCAGCGTCAAGATGTGCCCCAACAACTGCCACGGCCGCGGGGAGTGCGTGGATGGCAAGTGCGTCTGCCACACCGGCTACACAGGCAAAGACTGCAACGAGCTGACCTGTCCGAGTAACTGCAACAACCGCGGACGTTGCGTGAACGGCCAGTGCGTCTGCAACCGAGGATTTACCGGGGAATCCTGCAATGAGAAGATGTGCCCCAACAACTGCTTGGACCGCGGGTACTGCGTTGATGGCAAGTGCGTCTGCTTCGAGGGCTTCGCTGGAGCCGACTGCTCCGTGCTCACCTGCCCAGACGACTGCAATGACCAGGGCCACTGCCTGAATGGAATCTGTATCTGTGACATGGGATTCACTGGCAATGACTGCTCTCAGAGTAAGCACCATCACACCTCCAATCGTCTCTGGTTAATGTACAGATATTTAATCAAAGGGACACAGTAGGTTATAAATGTCTAATTTTAGAAAGAAACGTGCATACAAGTATGAGTAACTAGAATGAATATCAAAGACCAAGAGTGCCTAACATCAATTGGTCATAATGTCTCCATGACAAGCCTCCATTCTTATTCTTTCTGATCTCTGAGCTGATTTTCATAAGATAATATTTATCCTTTGTCTTCTGTTAGAGTAAACTCAAACCAGGATTCAACAAGTTTTCATGTAACATTTCAAAGTAATAATCCCTCATCCCTCATTCTGCCAACATCTTAACATGGTGTACTGTGATCCCTCCGACAGTCAGCCCAGTGAAGGATCTGACCGTGGTGGAGGTGGACCCAGAGACAGTGGACGTGTCCTGGGTGAATGAGATGCTCGTGACCGAGTACCTGGTCACCTACGTGCCCACTGCGCCTGGTGGTCTGGAGCTGGATATGCGCGTGACGGGAGACAGGCGCCAGGCCACCATCCGCGAGCTGGAGCCCGGCATCGAGTACCTCATCAGCGTCTACGCCGTCTTCAACAACAAGATGAGCTTGCCCGTCAGTGCCAGAGTAGCCACGCGTAAGTCCATCTCTTTTTTATTTGTTGGGCTTTTTTTGCCTTTATTGTGCCCAGGAAGAGATTGATAGGAAGTGAGCAGGAGAGAGACATGGGGAGGGATCAGGAAGTGACCCAGATCAGACTCGAACCCTTAGGGCACATGGACCCAAATATGGTAATGGCGCAGTGGCCAGTTGCAACACAGCATGCCCCACCCTCCACACCTGCGTAATACCATCTCTGAGCGATACACTATGACTACATGGTTGATTGATTACGGTAAAAAATAAGGAACGGTGAAAGCTGATCTGGGATTGTATTTTGCAAACAATTACTTAGAGTCCATTTCATTTATTTAAATAGTGCAATTAGCAGGCATTAGCTTAAGGCAGTTCACAGAGCCTGAGGTCTAACCCCCCGCACCCGCACCCCACCCAGAAGATCTAGCATATGGCAACAGTGGCAATCCTGCTTTCATCTGTCAGTACTACCCGAAGACAACAACAACTAATTAGTCATGCTCTCGGATGAGGATGAGGGGGTGGGGATGTTGTTAAGGGAATACAGTTGAGGGGGGCTGGCAGGGAGGTGCAGCAAACTTGAAAAAAAAAAAAAATCAAATAAATACTTTATCTGTAGCCTTCCAGGGCAACGCTGGGTAATTATGTTAAAGTATGCATTTAGCACTATACTGGAAATTACCAGGTCACGAGAAAAATAGGTTAATTAAGAATTTTCATACAAGGACTGCGTCAAATGTAATTATGGGTGAAAACAGGTGAAAATTACATTTGAGCGTAATTCAGCTTAGAAACACTTTCAAGAAAAACATCAATGAAAGTGCTTTTAGGCTTTTTTAGGCTCAGGGGGGATTTGCACATACAAACACTGTGTGGCTGGATAAATGCGGTTTTAGTTACAGCAGCTTCTCCTTGTGACAGATCTTCCCCAGCCAGAAGGCCTGAAGTTTAAATCAGTCAGAGAGACCTCTGTGGAGGTGGAGTGGGACCCCCTGAATATTCCCTTTGATAGCTGGAACCTCATCTTCAGGAACACCGTAAGTCCACTTGATTCACCTTTCTTCCTCGCTCCCTTTCCCTCGGGCAGCCATGGATCTGTGCTGAGGAGGAACAGCACATGTGATATGAAAATCTCCCTTCACTGTAAGGCTCCGTAATGAGTCGTTGTGCGTATGTGGGATAGAAGTGCACGTATTCTGGGGAAAAAAGGCAATGGCGTGCCAATATGTGAAGGCTTGTTGTCTGGAAGCGTATAGTTTAATGGGACATGGGAAATAGCCCTCGTCTGATTCGTCTGGCGATGGCTGTAGTGACTTAGTGCCACAGGAGGTTTTCTCTTGGGGCTTTGGGAGCTAAAAGAAAGTGGTTCTGTCAGAACATGTGCACTGGATCTAAACCACCACCTCCATAGAAAACACACACCCACACACACATCTCCACCCACAACTCTTTCAAAAACGATTAGGTGCCCCTTTGCTCCTTTAGAAAATGTATGCCAAACAATGAAAGCCAGTTACCACTCCCCTGACACTGCCAGAAGTGTCACTTGAATCACCAAATTGAACTGTCAGTATTCCATGATGAGATAATCCAACCGTCCATTTCATTCAACTTTCATCCTGTCAGAAATGCTATTAAGCCCAGCCAGCAATATACCAAGTGTAAGCTTTTAGTAAGGTAAAATAAGAAAACACATAGAATTCAGATGATGTCAATTATTTTTTTTGGTGGACGTTTAAGTGGACGTTTTACTTTATATCTCATTGCTTTCACACAGTGGACATTGAACCAAGCTTAGTTCCTTTGGCAACACTTGTGTCTTTCACTTGGCAACTTTGTGTCTCTTTTCACTGGCACCTCCTCAAAGATGTCAGCCCTCAGAAACCTTGGTGCAACGCACAACACTGACCTGTGGTGGCCAACTCTCAAGTGTCGGCCTCCGCTTTTCTTGACGGACATAAACAATGTGTACAATGCCTTCAATCACTGTTGACAATGGGTTCTGTGCTGTGCCTTTGATGACAGAAAGAGGAAAATGGGGAGATTCTGAATGAGCTGAGCCCGCCTGAGACCACCTTTGAGCAGTCTGGTCTGGGGCCGGGCCAGGAGTACGAAGTCAAGCTGCAGGTGGTGAAGAACAACACTCGCGGACCCCCCGCCACCAAGAACTTCTTCACAAGTAAGCAGTTGTTCTGAGCTATTAACCTGTAGCCAATTTTAGGACCTGTTGTTGAAAGACAGAAAGGAAGGGAGAGAGAGGAAAAACAGAAAGAAAGGAAGGAAGGGAGAAAGAAATAAAAGAAGAAAAGAAAGAAAGAAAGAAAGAAAGAAAGAAAGAAAGAAGGTATGAAGGGGTTAAGGAATCAGACGGAACTATTATTATAAATCCAATTATTGTTAGAGTTGATGACTTCCTGTGTTGGCACACTAACTATCTTTAAGCCAGTAAAACCAGCATTAAATGTAACATCATTATCCTGAGGCTCTGAAGCTCCCGCCCTTCCCCCTTTTTGCTTTTCTTCTTTTCCTTCTGGTCTCCTCTCCTCTCTTCTGTGACTGTCTCTCTTGAGCAAATGTTGGAAGTTTCACACCTGTCACTGGTGTTATTTGTCAGGGCTTTGTAAAATGTCTCTTCCAGCTCCCTTTCATTAAAAATAATCCCATTACCCTTTATGGGGGTGATTCTTGACTTACAGGAAGCATTAAAAAGCCGAATGTGAGAGGTTGCCCTGTTCTAACGTTAATCATTTTTGTAGGGCTGTTCTGTGCTCTGGCTAACAACGGCTGACATTTCAGATCCACACCACACAGCTGGCTTGAATTGGCTATGATAATAGGCTAGTTCAGTCTATTGTCAGAAACTAAGCAGGCCCTTTGGGCAGGCAATCAGATAAAAGGTTACAGTCCAAACAGAAGCCTATTTCAATGGCTGAGAAGGGCATTATGAAAGTGAAAATGTTAGACATCTGCGTTTTGGCAAGTCATCTTCCAGAATGCGAACACTGTTTTCCTCACTTCGTTTCAATAGACTCTGGTATAATAAAGCCCTCAGTCGGGGAGCCAAAGTTCCGCTCTCTCATGGTTTTGTGAAAATCTTTATTGCCTGGCTGCATACGGTCGCCGGGTCGCAGGCTCTCCCCTTCTTATTTACGGCTTGCAAAATGGCCGCCTCCTGCGCCAGCATAAACAAAATCCATATGTGGAAAAGCCATTAGCTACCTGACATTTCCTTTTCATTCGCCACCAACCTCCCAACACACACACCCCCTCTGATTTCTGCTGGGTCTGTGAATTCCAGATCGGGTTTAATGCAGAGAGAGAAGCAGCTATGGATTTATGAGCACCAGGAGGGCCCAAAGCTTCTGGTAACCTGAACGCTATGACAGGCTAATGTTGCACGCACGCAGGGCTGGGGGAACCGGTGGCTAAATCCATACCGTTCACACTGTTCTCCATAGGCCTCCGTAGACCCGTTCCACCAGCAGAGCACTTGTGGTATGAGGCGTGGAGGTTGCACGTTCTGACAGCGCTAAGTAGGTGCTAGCTATGGGGAGGCCCCCCATGCCATTGGTGGTAAGAGCACTTCATCCCTTCAAGATCTTCCCAATGCTGGGACCTCACTCTCAGGCAAAGCTGCTTGAAGCGCACAAATGCAGATTTGGCGCTTTATCTTGTGCTCACAGAAGGAGGACCTCTCAGCAGTTGCCGCGTGTGACAAACCAATTTCCCCTCCCTGAGTACGAGCCTTCTAGACACTCAGAATACACAGTCTAGGGAGAGTTTTTATAATGATCTCATATGTGCTCAGACTGATAATTCCCAAAGCAAAGAATCCCGAGGTGGAAACCATCAGCGGTAGAATGAATATTAATTTCAAAGGGAAGAGAAAGTTCAGAAAGTCATTTCAGGCAGTGTGGCAGTGATAACTCTCACTGTTTTTTAATGTCTTCCATATTCTCAGTGATATCTTCCACATACTCTGTCTCTCTCTCTTTATTGCTGTTTCTCTTTTCCCTCTCTCCCTCTCTTTTCTTTTTATGTGCACTTTTACACTTTTACTATCTGTCTCACAACCCACTTTATTTCTCTCACTCTTTTCTCTCTCACCTCCCTCTCCATACATCTCTCTCTCTCTCTCTCTCTCTCTTTCTCTCTGTCTCTCTCTGTCTCTCTCTCTCTCTGTGTCTTTGTGGCTCTCACCCCCGCCTGTCCTCTGCAGAGATCGACTCCCCCAGCCAGGTGGATGTGCGCGACGTGACCGACACCGCCGCCCTAATCACCTGGTTCCAGCCCGTGTCTCAGGTGGACGGCGTGTCCATCTCTTACGGGCCCAGCGAGGACCCGTCCGACCGCAACACCGTGGAGCTCTCCTCCTCGGACACGCAGCACCACCTGAGCGACCTGCACCCCGACACCGAGTACGAGGTTGGCCTCATGGCCAAGCGAGGAGAGGTCACCAGCGTTCCTGTCTACGAGACCTTCGTCACAGGTGAGTCTAACAGCATGGTCACAAAGCTCCGAATCACTCTATAGACCGCTTCAACTGCGCAAACAAACGTGCAAGACGAGTTTTAGAGTGAACGTTTCAAAGTAGCTGTGTTGGTTTTGAACGTTTCAGCCGGAAACCCTCTAGAAACAGATTCTATACACAGTAGGCCTTATTAAGGCCATATTTTAGTTCAGAGCCTCTTAGAGTTAATAATTAGCCACTATTAAAGCATCATTAAATCACTATTAAAGCATTAGTACAGTTTGACACATCTATAAAGGTGTTATTAAGGTAATAGGGTCATTATTGGACAACTATTACGGTAATGTTCTTATTACTCTAAAGTACAGGAAGAAAGCTGAATCCTTGTCAGGAATTGTAACATGGATTGGTCAAAAAATGCAGCAGTGTTATTACTGTACCCTGGGTAAATAGAGGCAATTACTCCCTTCTTGAGATGCAAGCATGTCCAGGATGTACATGATTGTTTCACGGTGCTCATGAAGAAGCGTTTACCAGGTATCCCTCTAGCAACCTTGGTTGGGGGGGACCACACACACAACAGCAGGAAGATCTACATCTGCAGAAAACAACACCCCAAAAAAAGCTGAGCTGTTGTGTTGATGCATTCCAGATCTGGATGCCCCGAAAGACCTGCAGACGCTGGAGCTGACTGATAAGAGCATCACCCTGGAGTGGACCAACAGCCGGGCCAAGGTGCTCAGTTACCGCGTCAAGTACGGCCCGCTGTCCGGTGGCGAGCATGGAGAGACGGTTTTCCCTGCCGGGCAGCAGGACACCACCCAGGCCAAGCTTACGGGTGAGGCCCCCACCCCGCACCCAACCACCCACCCCCCACCCCCGCACCACATCGCACATCAAAGACCAGCCACAACAGCAGGTGGCAGCGCCCCAGTGAACAGAGTGCGGAAGCTGCCAGGAATCAGGGGGAAAAAAGAAGTGTGAATTGTGTGTGTGTGTGTGTGTGCATTTGTGAGTGTGTGTATGTGTGCGTGTGAGAGAGAGAGAGAGAGAGAGTTAGTGAGTGAGTGAGTGAGTTCAGAGTTAATCACAAACACATACTTGACTGTTCTTCCTGTTCATTTCATCTGCCCTTGGCCATGTACAAGAGGCCATTAAATGTGTTAGCAGTGTGATGCTAATACGTTATAATGTTTGTTGTGGCGCTCATAATTCCAGCTCATTAGCACGTGGGGCAAAATTGCTTTGCTTTCCATTAACGCTATCAAAGAAGATCGCTTTCCGAGAAAGCAGCTTAAGAGCATCTATTACCTCTTTGTTCAAGTTGAATGGGAATAATTCAATGTAAAGTCCTCCTCTGCCAAGCATTTTGCCTAAGCAGTTTGACGGCCTCCCTAAATTTTCACTAGTATATTCAATAGCCTTATTTTGAAATGGGCTGTCTTTTGTTTATGTGTCGCAAAATCGTTTGCCTGACCACAAAGCCTTCGCTTTATTAGGAAACGTCCGGAGGGACTCTGCATTCAAGCCTTAAATGAAATCACACTGCCACTTGTTTCAATGTGAATATCCTAGTCAAACCAGAGGGGCCAAGCTGGTTTCTCTCTCTCTCTCTCTCTCTGTCTCTCTCTCTCTCTCTCTCTCTGTATCTCTCTTTCTCTTTCTCTCTCGCCCTCTGTCTCTCTCTCGCTCTCTCTTCTCTCTCTCTCTCTCTCTCTCTCAGTTTCTCCCTCCCTCTCCCCATCTCTCAGCCCCTCTCCACCACTCCCATTATGTCCCCTGCCTTTAGGCAGTCTCCCTTCTCTCAACCATGTTCCACTTGCATGCAAGGATTAGCTGGCCCTGGATGAAATATATTCACAAGGCGTAATAGATTCTTTGTCTGTCCCAGTCCTTTGTCCCCGGGGCGGCCCATTCTCCTTCACTAAGGCACTGGGTTTGTATGGCAAACGGCTCCGCAGACACAAGCCACACAACTGTGTTTTCTTCGCCCTACAGTGCTTATCTGTAATTGCTGTCACGCATGTGATTTTATTGATAATGGGTTTCCTCTACATTAGGTGTCATTTCATGCTGCAGCACTCCTCAGCACTGACCTCCTCATTGCTGGCAGAGTCCTGTGTGTGTGTGTGTGTGTGTGTGTGTGTGTGTGTGTGTGTGTGTGTGTGTGTGTGTGTGTGTGTGTGTGTGTGTGTGTGTGGCATTTGAATGTGTGTGCATGTGTGTGTGTGTGTGTGTCGGGGGTGTTTAAATGTGTACGCGTGTGCATGTGTGTGTGTGTGTGTCGGGGGGGGGGGGGGGGGTTTAAATGTGTTCGTGTGTTTGTGTGTGTGTGGGGGGTTGGTGTTTGGATGGATGCTCCATCATCGTGGGGTGTCCGTGCTATTAGCGTCTCTTGTGGTGTGGCAAAATATTGTGTTTGGCCTGTGGCGCGTCCTCGTCACACACAGTGGAGCTGCAGTGGTCCCCGCATCAAAGCCAGTAAGCCTGAGGTCCGCCACTGCAGGAGACTGCACATAGACTTGCAAATAAGTGTTTTCTTTACGTATCCAGTAACTCAGAACCGCGTGTCAAGAAGCCTTCTTGAGCTCAGAACCGAGAACATTGAGAACTTTTCAACAGCCAAAGCTCTATTTCTGTCCTTTCTTTCTTCAGGCTTGAGGCCAGGAACTGAGTATGGTATGGGGGTGACCGCTGTCAAGGATGAACGCGAGAGCTTGCCCACAACAACTAATGCAGTGACTGGTGAGACTACTTTTCATTTCAGAGACCGTAGTATGTTTTGTCATAAGACTTGGAAAAATCTTCATTAGACTCAAAACGTGAATGTGAAGTCTGCAGACAGACGCCATCAACTTGTCTTGGACAGTCTTATTTTCAACCAGAGGTGCATTCAAATTCCTTGAACAGAGGCGAATGTTCGTAGCGAACATGTTTGTCTGAACAGATACATTTGAATGATTTTGTGTAAACATTAATAGTTAACATTAACTCTCTGTCCAGCTCCCAACATGTTTGCAGAGAAAAACCTCCTCAAATGTTTACAAACGTTCGCCTTTTGCGACTTTGAACCCACCTCTGGGTTCCCTGTCCCTGTGTCTCGGTGCTGTCCCCCTGTTCCCTTGGTCATTTGTTAGGACGGGATTTGATGGAGACATTCAAATGAACAATTCTTTTTGAGGGCTGAACTACAGTGATGGACAAGCCTGTTTCATTTGTCGTCTCCGTCCTCTTAGATCTGGACGCTCCAAAGGACCTGGAGGTGAGCGAGGCCACCGAGACCACGCTGCTCCTGGTCTGGACCAAACCCGTGGCCAAGATCGACATCTACCGCATGGTGTTCGTGTCGGCCGAGGGCCGGCGTGCCGAGGTGGAGGTGCCCGGTGGCGCCAACACCCACACACTGGTCAACCTGACGCCTGGCATGGCGTACACCATCACCCTGGTGGCAGAGAGAGCCAGGAGGAAGAGCGCCCCCACAACCATCACCGCCTCCACCGGTCAGTCAAAGCCATCCCAGAAAGTGTCCGAACTTCTAAATGTGTTTATGGTGTGTGTGTCGTCCCCCCCCGCCCGCATGCTATTGCTGCTCATGTCTCGGGTTCATTTTAAGCTGCCAGGGACTCAGATCATGCAAGTCATGTTCTGGAGTCTGCCCACTGTTCATCATGCACACTGGATAAAGACTATATCATATTTCTAACTCGATTTAAACATGCCGGAGTTGAGCTCTTTTTTTAAAAAGTGGTTATTGTTTCGACTGGGGGCACTTTTTCAGCAGTGCCCACAAGCTGGCAGCTCTGGACCCTGCGCGCCAAGGCCAAAGTCAGCCATGAATTGGATTCATTGTTACTCCGATATTTTTTCAGCTTCTCCCTCCAACGCTCATTTGGTGCATGTGGGTTTATTTTACTTCTTAAAGAAACAAGGGGAAAGACAAATAAGATGATTATGGCATTCTATCACCCCCCACCCCCACCCCTTCCTTTCTTTCACGGAGCCCTGCGGTTAGGGGGTTCTGCTTAAACTTCCAAGGCAAACATTTCCTAAAGAACATTCAGGAGTTATGCAACAGGGGCAAGTCATTAACTGTACTGCCGTGGGCAAAAATTGATATGACATGGGAGGGGGGCGAGCTGGTGGGGCGACGAATAAAAATGGCCTCTCATAAAGGCCGTGCGCTCTCTGCGGTGGGGAAGGGAGGAAGAGGGGAATGAGTTGGGCCGGGGCTCCGCAACAAAGCTCATTCATGTGATAATTGTCAGGAGTGAGTGCGCTCCCCTCTGGTTTTGTGCGATTTGACCACGATGAACTGTGGGGCGATTTGATAAATAGGCCCCATGCTGAGGGCCCTGTTACGACATTGTCTCAGCCCGATCGGCAGTGCCATAATCCACCGCATTCATTTCTGCTGCCATTATCATTTCCAGACACGTAGGACAAACAGGCAGCGCTCACCACAGCCGGCTTATAAAAGGGGATTGGTAAGAGGAGGGGGGTGGGGAAGGGGCTAAGGGTGGGGGATCCAGCCTCACTTATATATCGCAAGAATCGGGTGGCTGCGTGCAGGGGATTACATGACTTTTTGAGTTCAAGTGTTTGGAAACCCCCATTGGAGTGAGTCAATAAAGGGTGTATGGCCTTTTGTTGAAAAAAGAAATTGAGAATTTTTTTATAGAAATATGTCTCATAAAGAAAGCAGCCGAAACCAATGCAAAGAAGTGGTCAAGAAGCAAACATTGTTTGGTGGTGGAATTGTTTGCTTTTTCCAGTGTGTTTTTTTCTGTGGTGGATAGGCTTTGGAAAAGAGAAGTGTTGCATGGAAAAGCTCCTACCATAAGTGTAGTAGAGCAAAAGACATCGCATGATAGGGAAACCACCCGTGTGCATGAATGGGTCGAGTTACTGAATGCTTCACAATAAAAGCACATCACTCATAATCACTGTGACCATTTTCCTGTAACACTGACCAGCCCAAACTTTCAGCTGAGGAGCATTTTTGCCGTTTGAGAGGAAAACCTCTATCAACTCTTAACAATAAATTGATCCCATCTCTTTCAAACCTCAGTCCAAAAATGGAATACTATCTTTTCTTTAACTTTTAAATTCCACTGTACCAACTAGACAGGTTAGACATACAAGCTTCATTGCCACCTACATCTGAACATCATAAATGATGATAATGATGATGGTGTCTGTTTTATGATGAGAATGATAATGGCCACTACTTTAACAATCCCCTGGGTGAATTAATGGCACTTCTTCCGAATCGTGAAAAAGCTCCTCTCTCTCTCTTTCTCTCTCTCTGTCTTCCTCTCTCTCTCTCTCTCTCTCTCTCTTCCTCTCTCTCTCTCTCTCCTCTAAGACGCTGCCAAAAGCTGCCACTGGCACTGCTCCCATCATCCCACCCTCCATCACTCTATCACTCCACCCTTTTATTCATTCACTCATTCATTCCTTCCTTCCTTCCCTCATTCCATTTGCGGCTCCATTTTTCCACCCACTACACAGCGAGTGTGTCGGGTTAGGAGATAATGGCCGCCTGTTTAGTGCATCCCGAGGCCCGCTCGCTCGCTCGCTCTCTCTTACTACCTGGCCTGCCTCGCATCCCGAGTGCTGACACCGCACAATGGCATCCAATTACAGGATGCTCAGCGCTCCTGCATGGCTTGCGTTGCGTTGCGTTGTATTGTGTGCTGTTGTGTGTGTGCGTGAGTGAAGCGTGCCCGTGTACTTCTGCTCCGGCGGGCTACACGGGACCTTCAGGAGTTAATGGCTCGCTCAGAGCCATTAATCGGCAAGCTGCCTCAGCAAAGACTGAGTCAGGTGTATGCATGACGCTAATGGCCCTTGCATGGAGGCATTGTTTGCTTTACTGTACAGCCTACTCCTTTATGGCTGTAAAGGGCATTTGGGGTATTGGCATGGAGGGGTTTGTTTGCTTTGGTTGTGTAAAAGCAACTGGAAGGTATTAAACTGAACTGAAGGTGTTGGGCTTTTGGGGTGGGGGGGATTAAGCAGAGGAGTTTCCAGTCATGTTCTTGGATCATACAGGTTCTCAGGATTCCACTGCAAGAATTTTGGACATCTGAACAATATGTTCTATGGTTTCTCAGAATTGCATACTCTTCTTGTTTTTTTGTTTGTCTGTTTTTGTTTATGTGTAAGCTCCACTGAATCAAATGCATGTTCTGTCATTTACATTAATTATACATTTATTTATTTTTGAAACAAAAGTGACCACAGACGTTATGGGCCTTCGTCCAGCGGATCCAAGTCAAGGATCTTCAAAAGAGAAGAATGAGAAAGAACCTCGTCAAACGTCTCGAAAAAAAACCCTTGTCAAAATGACCCCTGTCCTCTTTCCGTCATGTCTTGTCTTCATCCTCCCAATGTTTGTTGACCATTTCCTGTCTCGTTAATGCCATGTTGATGTGTTTGTCATCCAGACGAGAAGAAGCCCCAAGTGGGCAGTGTCACTGTCTCCGACGTGTCATGGGACAGCTTCCTGGTGTCCTGGACTATGGAGCGCGGCGCCTTTGACAGCTTTCTGATTGAGGTCGAGTCCGAGGGCGGTGAGGACACGCACAACCTCACCGTGCTGGGCGACGTATCCAGCCAGGCCTTCAGCGGCCTGCTTCCGGACACCTTGTATAAGGTTGTCCTCTATGGCCTCCATAATGGCGTTCTCCTAGAGCCTGTCTTTGCCGAGACCACTACAGGTACAAACGCTCACTGAGCCGTTCGTCACTTTACCTGTCTCTTTCTTGCTTTCTTTCTCGTCTTTGCTTTCGTCATAGCTCTGCTTTCCACAAATCTCAGCTCTAATACTTGAGCTGTGTTTCCTTTCACTGCCACTGTTGGGTCAATGCTGCTCTTAAGACACTCACAGCATGTTGCATGGAAATATTAGCAGCTAACCCCGCACATCTGCACTAGCGGTATGTGGCTAAGTATCCTATCCATCCTGTTCTGTTAGTATTTTCCACCATACCTTCCAGTGCCCGTAATATTTATAACCCTACTTTGCAGAGGTCGCCTTGGAAACAGGATAAAGCTTGAAAGAGGAGGGAAAATATATGACCTTCTCCTTTTGAGAAGCTGTTGTTGCTCTGCTGCTAACGTCAGAGAAGCTCTGCCTTGCCCTGTCTATCCATCTGCCTGTTGAGACATGCTATCATTATAAAAAAAAAAACACCTGGGCCAACAGGTTCACGTTACAACGGCTGTACATTCTCTCTCTTACAAAGAGACTGCAGGTGCAGCCATTGACTTGGCAAACAAATCAATTCACCTGATTAAGGATTTGTAAGTAAATGCCGTTTTAGACAGAGCATCTGAGAAAAGATATAAACACCAAACACACACACACACACACACACACACACAAACACAGAAGAAGAATACACTATACCTGTGTTAAATCAAACACAAAGCTTTCAACAAACATTTAGACTCATCTGTGGCATATAAAACTGGCAAACATCACAATATTCTGACATTCTACAGTGACTGAAATTATATTGTGATGTACAAATTCCAAGTTACTTTCTTCTTCAGTCATTACTCAGTCAAGTATTCTTTTGGCAGTGCTTTACTTTGTGTATACTGTGTATATATATATATATATATATATATATATATATATATATATATATATATATATATATATATATATATATAGCACTGGACCCTTCCCCTAATAACATTACCAAAAGGACACGGCCTTGTGTGGACCGTTGGGAGGGAAGTGACCCCGAGGAGTTTTTGTCATTTCTTGTTGGGGTTCTCGTCAGTATGCACGCCCAGCGTCCAGCGTCCAACCTCCAGGCCGCTCCTCATTCTCCGACTCACATTCACACATTTTCTTGGCATTTGTCAGCCCAGAGACTGCTGGGGCCACAGCCATCGACCCTGCATGCTAATAGGCACAGACTCTCAGTAACCAGTGCAGGAACAAGCCCTGTCCCAGTTCCTACTGTAAACCCCGAGTGCATGGAAAAGTATGTATGGCTACAGTTTACAAGGTGAGAGGCGGGTGAGTAAGCCATCCAGCAGAGTAGAGTACTGCAGTAAAAAACCTACCGTGTGCCTACAAGGGCAATTGTTCCTCATCAAAACCAGCTGAGGACACAGAATAAAATCTAAGATGGCAGGGGAAAAAAGCAACAAGGAACATAGAGTTGGGGGTAATGCATGTGATGAGATTAGAGCAGTAATAACACATATCAGCGGCGCTCGGCGTTGAACGTTATTGCAGCGTTATTACATACTGAGCTGTTCCCTCTGCCTGAGGAGCCCTGGCCTGGTTCACCAGGTTAGCTGGCGCCTTGTCCCATGGCCAACAACAGACGGCTCTTTGTGCACACAGATTGAGTTAGCTGAGGGCAGTTTGGAGAAAAGTGATCCCTGGCTACCACATGTTAGCACTCCTGAAGTATCAAGCTCCCCCTCAATGCCCCCCCCTCCCCCCCTCGCTCCCCTGACAAAGCATGTGAAGCACGCCTGGACCCTAATGAAGAAGGACAGCTTAGCGGGACCCTGCCACTCTGGCTCTCATTTCCACCACTTATGCAGACAACAAACGCCTTTGTCAGCTTCTCGTCATATACTGTCATCGGGGAGGAGAAGAAAGCAATGGGGGGAGAAAAAGACATAAAGAACGATTGAAGGCTACGGGTTAGATCTTCGTTTAGAAATGGAGTATGAAAGAGTTACAAGTGTTTGTTTTAGTCGGAGAGCCTTGCCAAAGGCTGCGTTGTTTATGAAGACACTTCCCCGTCCAGACCACTTCAGAATCTCGCTGGCTTCTCCAGCCAACCACTCTTCCGTTCTTCTGGAAGCTTCTTGACTTAATTAGGGTGGAGTGCAGTCCGAACATGAACGCTTCTCCTCAGCTCAGAGCACTTTCTCCACACAGCAACACTATCCTCCTGCGTTCAGTTCCTCTGCTTATATGCAGCCCAGGCAATTAACCTGTAAACAGTGTCTCCCATTGTAAAGCATGTCATGATAACCCGGGCTATAACCGAGCAAAAACATTTACATTGTAGTGGAACAATCAGAAAAATGTTCATCAGCAACTTATGAACTTAAAATAGCAGAGAATGGAAGTCATAAATATTATGAGACATCTTCACAACAGTGTAGGAAATGCTGGAGGAAATATTATAAACAATGGTATCTTCAACAGTAGTCAAACATTTAACCCACATTGAGAACAACCTTTTTAATGTACACTACCTTTGGGTGTTTTGTAAGATTCAGTCTTAGAAACATGTATGTATCAGATAACGGAAAATACTGATATTGCATACTGGTGGTAAAGAATATATTTCAAACTAACCACTCACTCTCACTTTTTGATTCTTTTTTGATTCTTAACCACTCACTCTGCTTGTCTCTAACCAAGAATAACACTGACTATTATCTTTTCCAATATATTCTAACCTCTTGAAAGGCGTTGAATGGCTTGTATAACACATGCTGTCTAACAGAGGCTAGTGAGCATGCTTGTGAGGTTGCCATAGATATATAATGTTCTTGGCCTTCAATGAAAACCTCAGTCTTGCCTTGATAACTAAAAATCAGATGGAGCATGAAAGTGGCCTTGATTTTCTTCGCACCGCCTCTCTCTGTCCAGATTAACACAGTAGCTTCTTGTTCCTTCACTACTGTTTTCCGAGTTTGTTTTTTGGAGTCCACAGTGGAGGATGAAACTTATTGTACCCTTGTCACCCAGAGATGGAGCCGGAAGTGGAGCACCTGTTTGTGTCGGACATCACGCCTACGAGCTTCAAGCTGGCCTGGAGCGCCCCGGAGAACGTCTTTGATAGCTTTGTCATAAGCGTTTCTGATGGGTCAGTTGGTTCGTTTGAGCAGTTCACTGTGTCCAGCGACGAGAGGACAAAGGTCATCTCAGATCTTTTGGAGGGCACAGAGTACCAAATTGAACTCTACGGCGTCATTTTGGAACGTCGATTCCCACCCCTTTCTGGTGCAGCCAAAACAGGTATTTGCTTTTCCATTTGTGTGGCGGCAGCTTAGAAGGGCACCGCAAGCTGGTGGACAGACCCACAACACTTAGCGTTTAATTCAGATGTCCCATAATCCCTCTCACCTATGAAATCAACATCACCCTGATACTTCTCTACTCCACACAAATGTCCAGTTGGACTAATATGACATTTGTGTCTTATCTTCAGTGTTCTAACAAAGTGGTCTCAAGAATTTCGCTCAATAAGGAAATAGTCTTACATCTGTTTTGCATTGTAACAAAGACTAACCAACACGTTCGTCCAGATACAATCTGTCTGAACGTCATATAACTGTTTGTCTTACCATTTGTCTGTCATTGCTCCTGGATCTTCTCATGTGCAGGCGGCCCAAAACCACATCAACTCAAGCAGTTTCCAGTTGTATTATTAGCTACCAACCACTCAGGAGATTCATGTCGACGTGTTTTTCCTGCTTTCTCATGGTCTTCAATGTTTGTCCTGTCCTTTTTTGTGTCGTTTTTTCTTGTCTGGTTGACTTGTAAATTAATGTTTTTTGGATGGTTACCCATGCTTGTGTGCTTGTATGTGGGTCTTTGTATATGTGCGTGTGTGTATTTCCATCATTGTCTGTGTCTATCTGTCCACTACGTTCCAGGGCAGTATTGCTCCTGATTCTTGATGTTGCATGCTTGGCTTTTGTGATCCTGTAATGGGGCTGAGTTCAAATCTAGTTCAAAAGTCTGTCACGCAAGGTTTGGAGACATGGCTCAACACTGAGAAGGCCTTAAGTCATGGTCTCTTTGTTCGTGTGTCCTCCATTTAAGATGGAAACATTGAAATGCTCTCTCCATTTTATTTTAACACCTCTCATACTTCCTTTATTATACACCATAACAATACTCGAATGGGTGATTGTTTCCTCCACTCTTTGTAGCAGGTCAGTCTTGCAGACAGATGATGCAACGGGCCTGGCTCCTGATCTGGCTCTTGATGTGGACAGTCACCCACATTCACTAATGGGTTAACTCTGTCTTGTCCTCTCGTTGTCTTCGACTTCTCTGCAGGCTTAGGAATGCCCAAGGGCATCCGTTTCTCTGATGTCACTGACACGTCTGCCACCGTCCATTGGAGTGTGCCTCGTGCCCGTGTGGACAGCTACCGGGTGTCCTATGTGCCCCTACAGGGAGGTAAGTGCAACATCAACCTACTAACTAATGATTAGTGAGGTAACTAATGGTTAACTAATGGTTAATTTAAATTCTAAAGGCAGTGATGTTGATTTGAATGTCTTTACTGGTGTTGTTCTTTCGTGTGACTGGAGACCTGGGGGCGTATTCACAAAGCCTTTTATCTTACCACTAGGAGTACTCCTAAATCACACTAAAAGATTTTAGCTAGGAGTTTTCTCTTAAAAGTTATTCACAAAGCCTTTCAGACCTACTCTTGGAAAAATGACAACTCCTAAACTAAGAGTGAGTCTTCGTTGCTATGGATGACGTCATTACTCATGCACGAGCTTGACTGAAGTGACCACCTTGATTGGCTGATGATTGTAACGCGGGAATGATTCCAAACACATCCCTTACGATGATGAGTGACAGGTGACAGGTCTGAGAATGTGTGCTACACAAAGTAGTCGAAAGGACGGAAGATGATGAATAACTGAATAAAAAGGCCTAGCCTAAATGAATAAAGAGTAAGGGAAAACAAATAGCCTAGTAGCCTAATGAAACATAGGCCTACGGATTGATGCAGTATCTTTGCAACATTATTAAATTAATCTGTCACCATGCCTACGTTTGCAAAGAGGAGACCATTTTAATTTGATTCACAATGAAACGTTACATTTAATTTACATGTTAACAATGAGTAGTTTTGGTTGTCGTTGGTGGCGTTATTGCATCCCTTTTATGAATGCAAAATTGTTCCCTCGCGATTGGAAGCTCCTGTTGCCGCATAGGCGACGCATTTCAAAACATTGCAACGTGAAATGCCACAAAAAGCTGTTTGTGAATAGGTCTTAGTGAGTTAGGAGTCCTCTCGACTTCTTTTAAGCTGTCCCAGACTTAGGTGCTATTTTTAGGTCTAAAATGCTTCGTGAATTACTTTTAGTGACAAAACTTTGGAGTCCTAAAGTTAGGAGTGACACGCCCATTATTTTTAGGAGTTGCTCCTAAATTCGCCACTTAGGAGCTACTTATAGCCTTAAAATTCTTTGTGAATACGGCCCCTGGGCATTAATTCCGAATTTTATGATTTATTTCTAATGGAAATCTTCTAAGAACATAACGTCCATTTACTTCCAGTAGCTCTCTTTCTGACGCAAGTGTTGCATAACCTAACCATGGTCCCTTGCTTATTATTGAGTGTTCATTACTCTCAGCTCTTCAACATCTTCTGTGCTCTTTCAACACAGTCGGGCAGCAGGTTTTCAAATCACAGACTCAGACACCCGCAGATGTCCTCATCTGAAACTGTTTAAGGATGCCATTCATCACTAGAGTCTGGCATTCCTCTCCTAGATGTCTCACATCCTGCATCACTCTTTTGATAGACTTTTCAGAAGTGCATTGCTAAACCAATAGTGCCACCTAGTGGATCTTTGGCTTTGTCATTTTTTTTTCTGTTCTGTATTGTCCTTTGAAAAGACTCCACCAGGTTAAAGGTAGTTGGTGCTAATAAAGTCATGTTACTGATTGACCACAAGCATATATCACATAAAACTGAGTACAGTTTTTACTGAGCCAAATTTCTTTTTTATATATTGATTAATTTGCAAAATGCTCTAAATGGTTAAATAACCAACAGAGAAAGGGAGTGCAGGGGTGAGATGATTTATTAAAGTGAATACACCTGTTTACAAGGAATTGCAGAAAAAACACTGGCTTGCTCAGCCTGGCACAGTAATCCTCTCTTGAATCATCAAAAAAAAATCCAATTGGTAGAAATACCAATTGAAAAAAAGTGGATACAGATTGGTTAATTCCATGAAATTTCACGCTGCCTTCTCTCTCACACTGCCTTCTCTTTTACTTGTGCTTACTATACATGGTCTCTTGTGTCCTCGACAGGAAGCCCCATGACTGTGACTGTGGACGGAGCAGAGTCTCAGACCGTGCTGCCGAACTTGACCCCTGGGGTGACCTACCAAGTGACCGTCATTGCCGTCAAAGGCCTGGAGGAGAGTGAGCCTGGTTCTGATACAGTCACAACTGGTACGCATCAGCTCAATATCTCCCTAATGCCCTTCTGTCATGCCAAAAGTGCAGCTTATTACACGTTTAAATCTAGGTTGATATGATTCCCTCATGGACTGGGTTATTATCTGCCATAACATGAACTTGCGTATGTCTGTGTGAAATGGTGTGTGTGCATGTGTTTGTGTGTGTGTGTGTGTGTGTGTGTGTGTGTGTGTGTGTGTGTGTGTGTGTGTGTGTGTGTGTGTGTGTGTGTGTGTGTGTGTGTGCGCATGTGTGTTTTTTTCCCCACGATTAAGCGTTGGATAAGCCCCGTGGCCTGATGGCCATGAACATCACAGACACAGAGGCCCTGCTTCTCTGGCAGCCTGCCATTGCCACTGTGGACGGTTATGTCATCACCTACAGCGCCGACACAGGTACCCACAGAACAACACTGCCCTCTAGTGTCTGAGAACAGCCACGTGTTGCCTTAAATTACAGAAAGCCAGAAAGAACAAAATACACAAATTATGAAAGAAATTAAGACTGTGAGGACAAATGAAAATGTTGTGATAACGGGCTTGTTATTATGTCTTCACAGGCTTTATAAGATATTATTGTTATTTTCATGGTCAGAAATATCATTCTTCTGTCTCACTAATAAAACTTCTCGTTTCTCTGAACATGTAGTTGGCCCAGTGATGGAACGAGTTTCAGGCAACACTGTGGAATTCGAGATGACCTCCCTGACCCCGGCCACTCACTACACGGTCAAAGTCTACGCCGTGCGCGACTCTGCCAAGAGTGCTGCCACTACCACAGAGTTCACCACCGGTAGGCTTATAAACCCCTTAGAACTGCTCAGAGGCTCAGGCATCTTTTTATTGCCCAGAGTAACCATGCACCGAGACCATAATATAAATGGCGCTAGGACCCTGAAGCCAAAACATCAGAGGGATGCCAAGGCCACAGAACAAGAGTGCTACAAGACAATAGCACAATAACAGTGCTAAAATACAATAGCATGGGGCAGTGGTAGCGTAGTGACTAAGGAGCTGGGTTACCATGCAGTGGCCTGAAAAGTTGTGGATTCAATTTCCCGGCTTCCATAGCTGTGCCCTTGAGCAAAGCACTTAATCCTGAATTGCTCTGCCCATGTAATATAATTGACATGGAAGTCGCTCTGGGTAAAAGCATCTGCTAAATGAATAAATGTAAATGTACATTTAGGAGCCAAAACCTCAGAAGAGTGCAGAGGGGGGCCAAGGCCACAGTGCTACAAGACCATAGCACAATAGTCTTAACAGAACCCATTACTCACTGTCACAGTTTTGTGTAAAAGAAATGTGCTAACACCACTGTCATAACAGCACTGAGGTCAGACCTGGGGCATGTGCTAATAGGGTGCCATCTTGCTTTCAGATGTGGATGCCCCCAAGGACCTAGCGGCCAGTAACATCCAGACTGAGAGTGCCATGCTGACGTGGAAGCCCCCACGCGCTGATATCAGCGGCTACATTCTCAGCTTTGAGTCCGTCGATGGCACTGTCAGAGTAAGTGCTCTGCCCTCTCTCGTGAGTGGTGTGGAAGATAAGGTGACTAACAGGTTGAATATTAAAAACAAGGACCTCCAACACACTTAAGGCCAACGGCCACTGGCGGCGTCTGACACGTATCAAGTGACGCCACAGTTTAGAAAAATCTCTTGAGGGTTTAATCCATAGACACAAATGTCGTCGCCAGTGGGCGTTGGCCTTTACATAAACAGAGATCTTCCTGCCCCTCACTGAAGAAGAATTACAGAGTATATTTTATATTCAAATATTCAATAGTTTTGTGAGGACAGAAACTCCTTTGAAATGACAGAATGCAACAACACACATCCAAGCTTTGAAGAAGAATGAAGAATACTATAAAGAGGTAGAGACACATAGATGAAATGGAATAGAATTGATCCTAAAAATATCTAAAAAATAAGGACTTGACAGTCATTTGAGCCTGCTTGTTTCAGGCACTCAAACAGATGGAAATAGAAAGTGTGTCAGTGGGCCATGAGTGATGTTTCTATTTCAGGAAGTGGTCCTCAGCCCAACTGCCACCTCGTACAGCATGTCCCAGCTCAGCGCCTCCACCGTTTATGACGTCACACTGCAGGCTCTGGCCGGGCCCAAGAGGAGTCGAGTCATCACCACCGCCTTCACCACCAGTGAGCTCCGCGAAACGCTCTCAGCTTAACCCAGCTCTCATACAAATCCAACTCTCATACACTGACTCATTCTCAAAACGCTCTCAAAACCCTCACTCTCTCTCTCACTCATTTCACTCACTCATTCATTCATTCACTCACTCACTCACTCACTCACTCACTCACTCACTCACTCACTCACTCACTCACTCATTTATTCACTCACTCACTCACTCACTCATTCATTAATTCACTCATCCATTCATTCATGCATTCACTCGTTCATTTATCCCTATCATACTCTGTCAATCACTTTACATACGTACATTCATGTTCTCACTCGGTGACACTCTGTTATGTTGTGTTTGTGTAGTCGGTGTCTTGTACAAACACCCTAAGGACTGCTCCCAGGCCCTGCTGAATGGAGAGACCAGCTCTGGGATTTATACCATCTACCTGCGCGGAGATGAGAGCCAGCCTCTGCAAGTCTACTGCGACATGACCACAGATGGGGGTGGCTGGATTGTGAGAAAAAAAATATACTTACATATAATAGATAATAGATAGATAGATAGATAGATAGATAGAACTTCAATAATCCCCAAGGAGAAAATCAAACTTCCAGTCGCTCAGCACCACAATGGTACAATAACAGTAAGAAAACACATCAAAAGAAATATATATAGAGAATTTATAATAAAAAAATAGTAAATTGAAAAAATATAAAGTGAAGGATAGTGTTGTAAATGTATAAATATAACTGCTAGGGCCATCACCATGTCAGTCAATAAATACTACTGTGCTAATTAGTACTAATTAGTCAATCAGACCAGTCCTTGCACTGTTAGCATGTTCAGGCCTTTGCTCCTCAGTCCATCATCCTCAATAATTAGGTGACATGTGAGTGGCATACTCATCTGGATGTGTGCATTGCTATAAACTGAACTGAACTAACTGGCTTCCCTTTTGTCTTACAGGTCTTTGTGAGACGCCAGAGCGGGAAGGTGGAATTCTTCCGTAACTGGAGAAACTACACCGCAGGCTTTGGTGATCTAAATGATGAGTTCTGGTTGGGTAAGTGATCATTATCAAAGTGTGCCATTGTCCAAATGCCCATGCTGGCTTGTTAAGTTTCAAAGTGTGCCATTGTCCAAATGCCCATACTGGCTTGTTAAGTTTCAAAGTGTGCCATTGTCCAAATGCCTATACTGGCTTGTTTAGTTTCAGAGTATCTTAATAAAAAAAAAAAAAAATTGTACAAAATGTGTGAGAACACAGAGGCTGTGAATACAAAAGAAACCAGTGCATGGAATTCATTTGTTATTTTAGATCATATTTGAACATAAAAATGATTTTGTATTCACCATTTGTCTTGGACCATGCGACTGATCTACCTACCACTTCTCCTGCAGGTCTTTCAAACCTGCACAAGATCACCTCCTCTGGTCAGTATGAACTTCGTGTGGACCTCAGAGACAAGGGCGAGACGGTTTACGCTCAGTACGATAAGTTCTCCGTGTCTGAACCGCGTAGCCGCTACAAGGTGCACGTCGGAGGCTACAGTGGCACAGCAGGTACGTGGCTGTGTAGTTGCTCAGTAGTACTACAATTTCCTCAGTAATATATTATGTAGTGGCGACACATGCAGCTGTAAAGCTCTTTCGAATCTATGGAGTACATAGTGTCTATTGAGTGCTGTGCATTTCACATGGCAAAGATCCTCCAGGTTTATCACCAGTTTCTTGCAAGAAACTGTGAGGTAATATCAATCAGATATTGTGAGGTAATATCAATCATAAAAGTCAAAGCAAACAAAAGATCCACGACTTTTATACCACTCTATTAAATGTCTAAGTCTCATAACAAATCAAATGAATGGCATTTATTATAATCCCTAGTTACTTGGTAAATATTACAGTAAAGCAGCACTAAAGAAGATTTGCTCTCTGGGTCCCCCTACAGGTGAGAAGCGCGATAATAATCAAATTAAATATGCGTCTTTAGCTACAAAGTATGAACATAACTCCGATTTAATATAGAGGTAATGCAACGACAGCAGTCTGTAGAGAGATCTCTAAATTCTTGTAGCATACCAGCTCTTTTCCATTTCGATTTCAGAGGGGGAGGGGGTAGGAATGGCCAGTGGGTAGGAATGGCCAGTGTTCCTATCCAAACACAAAAAGTTGCTAGGTCGGTGATCGCCTATAGAGGGCCGCTCAGACGATGGCAGCAGTGGCGTCCGTCATGTTATGAGGCTATGTGCCATGAAAATGATTTTGGAAATGCTGTATTAAGGTAAAAAAACTCTATTAAGGGTGCCTTTAAAACAAAGAAAATGAATTATGATTCCTTAATTGCTGCTCCCTTCCCTGTCCCCCAGACTAGCCTGCCAAGCATTAAGACACATTACACATACAGCACATGTTTCTGTAAGAAATACAAACTGAAGTGAATGAATGAAAAAAAAAAACTCAACTTTCACACACTCTTAAATGATAAAAAGAGAGAAAAATAAATTAATTAATTAATTTGATCATTAAAAAGTACACTACCACCTACTTAAATTTATGCATATGCATACTTATTCTTAAATATGAAGTTTGAAGGTTGTAACCCCCATAGACACTCCCCCAGGTAATTCTATAATGCAAGCCAAGACAAACACAGGAAATTAAAGGAGAATTCCGGTGTGATATTGACCTAAAGTGTATTGAAACATGATACCGAGTGTGAACGTATGTCTCATAGCCCATCTCGGCTTGTCCCCTGCAGTCCAAAATCTGGCTAGTTAGCCGATGCTACCAACAGTTTTTTTCAATAGTGGTGCTTCGCATCGGGCTAGCCATGCAAATAAATCACTGTTTTACACCCATTTACGAGGCTCAATGTATCTCCACACATCATTGGTAGACTTCTGAGGGCCCTGACATTTAAAAACGAGACATTGAGAACTTTGAAAAAGCACTGGTAGTTTACTTACAAGACGATTTATACAGACAGTATCTTCACGAAGTTTAGCGTTTGCAGCCATCTTGAATTTAGTCACGATAAGTCGAGCAGTCGAGTAAGAATGAACAGGTATGATAAGGGATCAGATTCCAAAAATAATTCAGTGGAAATGCATGGATTCCAGTTTCTTCCAGTAGCAGCAACTGGAATCCAGGTCAATTTAGGTCAATAAATTGTTTAGGTCAATATCACACCGTCAATAATAAGTCAATAATTTGTTTAGGTCAATATCACACCGGAATTCTCCTTTAAAACCACAAGTGTCTCAGGTTCAGCGTTCCTTTTACAAACAGTTTAAGCACATCGACCAAAATTCATAAGAAAATGGCATGTTTTGTTAAAAAAATTAAATTAATTAAAATTCACTTTTAGTTGCCTCACTAACATTTGTTCAAACCATTTACAAGGGCACAGATATCTGTGTCTTATATAACAGATATTTCCGCTGTGATGTCATTCTGTGATGTATTAGCCTGTGGGGCGGACCTCACAGTTGAAGTTTATTGATACATGACGAGACAAGCTCTTCTTTTTATTGGCTCAGTGACATCGTTGATACATGGCGAGACAAGCTCTTCTTTTTATTGGCTCAGCGACATCATTGATACATGACGAGACAAGCTCTTCTTTTTATTGGCTCAGTGACATCGTTGATACATGATGAGACAAGCTCTTCTTTTTGTTGGCGCAGTGACATCGTTAAGGGACTTGTGGAGGGTTGATTACTAAAGCAAACTGAAAAAAAATGTCTAAAAGAGTCTAAAACTGAAAAAAAAAATATTTTATTAAAGAGGATAACGTGTTTGTGAGCCCAGTCTCTTTCTATAATACTCGGGACCTTCTGTTTGGGATCCTGAATGTCATTTCTGTCTGTGTATGACTTTAGTGTGCAACCTGTCCACGCATCAGAGTTTAGGATTTCTCAATATCCTCGGCCTAACATTTTGTCCATCCATCTTTCATTAGGAGATTCCATGACCTACCATCACGGTCGACCCTTCTCAACTTATGACCATGACAATGACATTGCTGTCACCAACTGTGCCCTGTCTTACAAGGGTGCTTTCTGGTATAAGAACTGCCATCGTGTCAACGTCATGGGACGATATGGAGATAACAGCCACAGCAAGGTAAGAACATGGGCATGATGTCACAATGACTATGATGAAATTGTATGTGGGTGGTTCTAAATTATACTTTTTTCAAAAAGGTGTTGCCTGTGAATGAAGTATTTGTACCTGTGTGTACCTGACATGCTGATCAGCGTGAATTGTTTTGATTGTCAGGGCGTAAACTGGTTTCACTGGAAGGGTCACGAACACTCCATTGAGTTCGCTGAGATGAAGATGCGGCCCGCCAACTTCAGGAACTTCGAGGGCAGAAGGAAACGATCATAAACGTCCACATCTCTCCCCATTGAACCCACTCTACCCCTTCCTGAGTCAGAATCACCCCCTTCAGCTACCAAAGCCACTGCCCTGAGCCCAGCCACCTCTCTCCATCGTGTACTCCATCTCTCTCTCTCTTCATCTCTCTCTCTCGCTCTCATTCTATTCATAAGTCTGTAGTCTCTCCCATTCTTTTTGTATTCTCTCATGTTAGATCCTAAACCAGTGCCCTTCAAAGTGTCCTGGAACTCACGGTTGTGTGCAGTGTGAATGCTGTCAACATCTCACCTATTACTGAAATATGGACTTCAAGCACATGGTCTAAGCACAGGAAAGGTAACCTGTGCATATAATGTGGAACACCAAAGACAGTTGTACCTACTGTTTGAACAAAATGTGACAACATGCCTATGCACATTCCAACCGCTCACTGACAGAGAGGTGATAGAGAGTCTGGCTCGGTGCTTGTACTTTTTACACCACACACACCGCGTTCTCGGTTTCCACATGTCATACTGTGACAGTTTTGATATCGGTGTTTTGCAGAGAGGGCAGACTGTTTGTGTGTGATATCATAGTTTTTTTTTTTTTTTTTTGGTGCCTCTTCACAAATTATCAACAGAAAAAATTCACCATTTCTTACTAAACTCCTAATCTACACCTGGGAGCACATGTGGGGGTGGGGGTGGGGGGTGTCAGAGCAAAATATGTCCGTGGAACACAATGAGCTTACTCTTGAGAAAATGAAGGACTTCAATCTAAAGATCCAGCATGTCAAGTGGAGAGGCCCCAGAGAGCCTAGTCTGTGTTAGTCTGTGTGTGACTTTCCCCAGTAAACCATTCCCCACCTGCCCTTCCTATCTCCCTTGTCCAACACCTTCTCAGTCTGGTCAAATAGACAACAAGACAAAAACATAACAGCAAAAGTATATTGGAACCTTCTTGTCAACTGTCCCAGCAAGTTATCAGGCATGCCATGCACGACGGATCTCACATTTCCCCCGGTTTCTGATTGTTGTAGGCTGTGCAGGCACTGTGCAATGAACACTCTATGTAAAAAAAAAATATGCATTTGGGTTCAGTTCCATGCCCTATCCTATCACCTTTTGAAGTTAGGACACGTAGAGGGACAAAAGACAAATAGATTTTTTTTAAGTTTTTAAATAGCTTGAGGCAGGACCTATTCAATATATAATGATGACTGAATTTGAAAGATATCAACAAGAAAGTATAAGACACAGGACGTCAGAGAGGACTCTTGTGACAAATAATACAAAAGAATGGACATTTCCTTCTTCAAATGGCCATTTTCACTTACATCAGTATTGTGTGTTTGTGTAAAGCACTGTACAAAGATTTAGTTGATTTACAAATTGTCTTTATTGTCAAATCCACAGCCTCCCCGTGGTCTCATTCCCTGCTACGCCAGTAGACTTAACCACTGACCCCATGGAATACCTGTGTAAATTAAGTTTCTTGTTTGGTATTGGAATTTGTTTGTTTGTTTGTTTGTTTGTTTTTTAAAATCTGGGTGAACAACAGGTGTTTCTTTGTAACCCCTATTACAATAAAAACAAATTTTGTTTACAATATTGTTGTTTGAATATGTTATAGAAACAGTACTTTCTCTAACAATTAACAAGCACTTTTTGGATGAAACCAGATCAACTTCAGGTTTAGCACAAGGTACTGCATGCATTTGAAAAAAAGAAGCCTATTCGGTGAGTAGTTGCATGGGCAAACTATTAAAGTAGCTACACATTATTAATCAAATATGCGCCGTTAGTCTAAATATGTTATACGGAACCAAAATGTAACTTTAAACGATTAACATGAAGATGTCGGTAAACCTTGTATTAATTGTGTCCCAATGACATGTAGCATATCAAAAAACAGCCTGACAAGCAAATATGTAGCTGTGACGTGTGTTTTACTAGCCATAACAGGCCACACCTCTGTCATCTTGAAGAGCTGTCATGTGTGTTAAACAGATTGGTCAAAAACCACAGTAAAAGCGTATAGCCTATCCTACAATGAGCCTATAGGGTGTGGTTCGCAGATGACTTATCTGGTATGACGCATCACGTAGGAAGACTGCATTGTATTTATTCTCCACAACCAGCATTATAAACCTGGGAGTGGCTTGACGTGCCAGTGTAGCCTACTTCAACCCGTACCCTATCAGGAGTTTCTGGTAAGACGAGAAATCAAGTTGGCTCTTTCCACCACCTTAACAGGCTGTCTGAAAACAGATTTTAGAATGAGATATTATAGGTTAGCAAAATATCTACTCCTAGCTGGATTAATGGCTTTTTTAGTGGAAACCCTTTTGAACATCGTATATGACTCCGAGGAAAAAAGAATCGGTCGGCACACGCCGATTGCGGAGGACTTGTACAAAGTTGTATCACCGTCAACTTATGAATACATCTTGAACCAACCTATAGCGTGTGAACACAATCCGGATCTGGTATTGATGGTTCCGGTAGCACCTGGTGATAGCGGGTCGAGGGACGCCGTTAGGAATTCGTGGGGACAGCGAGATTTGGTCTCTAACGTCAAAATGGTCAAACTCTTTTTCGTCGGTGTCTTGAAAGGAGAAGAGGGAGAGAATGCAATAAACGCTCTGGCCGAAGAGAACTTGAAGCATGCTGACATCATTCTGATGGACTTCTTGGACAGCTATCACAATCTGACTGTGAAGACTATGATGATGATGAACTGGCTTGTCACTTATTGCCAGAGTGCCTCATATGTTATGAAAATTGATGCAGATATTTTTTTAAATGTTTATTACCTCATCAACATGTTGCCTTTTCCTGCAAAAAAGAATTACATCATTGGCTCAGTCATCAATGATGGCATGCCTCGTAGGGATGAAAAAAGCAAATGGTATTTGTCAAAAGACATCTATCCAGATACTTCATTTCCACCCTATGTTTCGGGGGCTGGGTATGTTTTCTCAGCAGACCTTGCAGCAAAGATATCAATGGCTTCAAGATTTGTGCGACCAATTCCATTAGAAGATGTCTATGTGGGATTATGTCTGAATATACTGGGTGTCAGGCCTGTATATGGCAGAAGCATGTTTTGGCTGCGAAATCTCTTTGAAGTACATCACCTGGACTATGACAGATGTACTTTTGCCAAACTTGTCCTAGTTGTAGACTTTCCTCCATCTGAGCTCTTGAAAAACTGGCCAGATTTTCAAAAAAACAATGGTACATGTTAATAGCCTGCATGTACAGCTGTTTGTGACTTGTGTGACTTATGACTCAAGTAGCATTACACTGAATACTATTATAATAATAATAATTATTATTATTATTATTATTATTCAGAGTTGTTGTTTCCTTGTGAATTTTGATTACAGGGGAATCCAAATTAAGGATATGCAATCCAAATACCTCTTTTGCATTCCCAAATGCTGGAATGGTGGTTAAGCATGTAAGTTTGTTTCTCTATGATATGCAATCCAAATACCTCTTTTGCAATCCCAAATGTCGGAATGGTGGTCAGGCATTTAAGTTTGTTTCTCTTTGGGACCTCTGGATAATTCTACCTCAATATGTATTTAAATGCAAATGTGTAAATAAGTGCCTTGTTGTATTTGCCTTAACTTCCAAATAATATGATATGTGTACAGAGTGGCCTCATCATTAAACCGAGTAGCCATAACACCAACCAGCCCCTGGCATTATTGGCCTACATGCAGAAGATGTGGTTGTTGCATCCTGCCATCAGCAGATGGCGAAATTCACTTGCGTTGGCAACCTCACAACTAAGCGTCAAGGAAATTGCAAGTTATGGCCTTTACTCCTTTACTAGCTACTTAGTAAAGTGAAACTGGAAAATGATTTTAAACGGCAATATGTGGCTAGGCTGAACAGCCTAGTTTAGGCCTACTTTGAAATCGGCTATTCAGTGTATCCCATTATGAAAAATTATTGCTGATTTCTTGTGAACTATTTGTTATTGACTTATTGTTGTCGACTTATTCTTCAGTTCTCCTCCAATGTATCACTGTGGTAAAAATATGAACCGAAAAGATCCAAGCCCTCAAAAACGCAACGCGCCCAGAAAAGTTTGAGATGTATCGGAGACAGAAATAGACCGATGATTCATTAACACTGCAGTCAGCCCTTGCTTCAGCAGATGGCTGACACAGAGAGAGTTTACTCGTCTCTCCCGCTTCGCTTCATGGATGTCCTCTTCTATTCCTCCTTTGTTTATTATCATGGAGTACAGAGGGACTTGCGAGGGGCTTGGAGTGTGTGTGTGTGTGTGGGAGGGGTGTCACACTGTCACCACTCGTGTTATCGATGGGCTGTAGTGCAGACGTGCTTTGGTCATTTTACAATAATAACTTCCATTTCATAAGTCAATTTAGACATATGTGCATTCATTGTAGTCTACTGCATGCTACATTAATTGTGACAAATAGTTCGCTACAATTAGTAGAAACTTTCACAGTAAAATACTTTCACACTTCACGGTCTCCTCGCTGTGCTATTAGGTTTTATGTGTGTAGTGGGTGGAGTTGAAGCGCACTAACTTGACGTAATTGACATGGGTTCCTAAGGCAACCTATCAAACATGCATTTCATCAAGGATATTTTGTCACAACCCCCGTTGTGCATGACCAGATCAGGCAAGTAGGCTATGAGAGAGAGAAAGAGCGCGCGCAAAGGGAGAGTTGAGAGAGTCTGCGCAGAGTGAAAGAGGCGTCTTAGGAGACACGGAGGAGTTATGCCACTTTATGCTCTGACAACTCCATTCTGCGAAATGCTTTGACAGTGACAAGACTTAACGGAAGTGTCTGCATACCACTCTCATTAACCCTTTAGATCTGACGTGATTCAGCGGGTGCTGTAAGTATTCTACATTTTGTGTCATTGTTCAGTCATTCTATGGAAATAATCAAGTGATGGGAGGAAACTATATTTAAGCGTAACTTTGTGATTTTTCTAATAATTTCCCTATTACTTTTAGACTAATTTCCTCTAGAAACAAATTAACCATCTATTTTATGCATCCATCTGGTCTGGCCTCATACCACATCAACAGTGATGTCCGTGGGGAAAAAATCAACCTACCTTAGTGATGCTACGATATGGCGAGAAGTATCTGTTATCGATGGGTGATGTGGAAAGCTTGATCTGTTGTAGGCTAGCTGACAACGTTTTCAAACCGTTATGATTTTGTGCACATATGATACCCCATGTAGAGGCCCTTCAATTTAATGGGCAACATCATCTAATCCGGTGCACCCAAAACATCCTTCCTGTTTTCCTTAATTCACAATCACCCCAACGTGCCTTTGATATTGCAGCGCAGTGTATGTTTGTTTTTCATGTTGTTGTGTATGTGTTGCTTGGTGCTTCTCATTTTTGCATGTGTGTCTTAGTGTATTTGTTTGTGTTGTCTCTCCTAGCTGCTGTGTTAAGCCATAGGTGTTTGCTGACTTTGTCTTGGCATTTTGTTCAGAAGAAGGCAGTGACAACCCCCTTCAAGATGCATATGAATAGTTTATTAAACCAGTGGAGTAAGTAAGACACTTTTTGGATACCAACTTAAAGCTTGGGGACAAACTTTAAATTACTTTAAATTTGAACTCCTGTGATGAAATATATTGCCTTCTAGCACAATGCTGTAGCCTACTGACTTACAAACACTTTTTCTCTAAATTTCTGCTCTTCGTCGAGCTTTAGCACTCTGTGATTGCCATTCACATAGAACTTTATCACGCTTTGCATGTTTCGTTTTCATATGTGTTTCTACATCTGTTGCATTGACTAAGTTAGTGTGAAGATGAAATCACATTGTTTCATCACATTTCTCGCACCTTGTGGGTTTTGTCTTCTGTCTGTGCGCTACTGTGCATTTCCTGTCTCAATTTCCTGTCTGCAAACGTGTGCTTGCCGTAATACAGGCTATGTGTACGATTGTAAGAGCTGGTGTTCCTCATCTCCCCCTCACATCTATTGCACGCTGATGATGATGATAATGATGATGATGATGCACCTTAGTGTGCATGTGTAATGATGCCCAGTCCAGTGATATTTTTATAGTGATACTGAGACCAGTTAGGTCAGCAGTCTTGCAGTGATAACCTTGATGAGAATTGTTGACTCAGAGAGTTTTGCTGTTATCACATCCTCTGTGTGGTCTGGTGGGTGAGGGGGTGGGGAGGTGTAAGTGTAAGTGAAAGATGGGGTTGACATTTACATGGCAACCAATAGGCTACTAACACCTCTGTAAATACATATAACAGAACTGCATGCATTTATGGCATCCTCGCTCCAGTTTTTTGGTAATTTGTGACACTGGTTATAAAAAACTTAAACTGTTTACTGTTAGTCACTTTGGTTAAAAATGCGTCAGCCAAAGTAATGTAAAAAAAAATGTATCCACTCAAACTTCATTCAAATGCAGCGGAGTTGTTTTTGGTGCAGGTATGGCATTTGTTAGTTATGAGTGCCTAATTGCGCCTGCGAGTCTGCCATGTTCAAAAGCTGACACTAGATATTTCCTAATGAATGAAGGGTCTCAGTAGTAATTGGTCACTGAACTCTGGCGCACCCGCCTCCCTGTAGAGTGTAACTCAGAGGCCTGTGTCACTTGTAGCACCTACCCAAGGGAACCACAGTATTTGTACCCCATTGTGGGGGCTGTTTATGTGTGCAGGGCCAGTGTAGCGGAGCACACGTGGTCATCGGTGTGGAAGAGCCTAATGACTCCCCTCGTCAGGGTTTTGTCAGGGACATAATCAGCAGATTGAAGTTCACCCATCCTCCTCATACAAGCCGAGTGTGTGCAGGATCACACACACACACAGACCGAACTTACTCATTTTAATTAGTTATGCATTTAGCTGACGATTTTACCCAAAGCGACTTACAAATACCAACTACAGGGGCCAGTCTCCCTGGAGCAACTAGAGGGGTTAAGTGCCTTGCTCAAGGGCACGGCGGTGGCAGCCAGGAATCACACCCATTACTTTTCTGGTGACTACTACACACTGGCCAAGTTCCTTAGCCACAACACTACCACATCCCTACCGATCTGTACTCAAACACACAACATCCTGACATCCTCTCAGATGTTGCACGTTTAGTTTGGCTCAGGCAGAAGAAGAGTGCTCCCGATGAGAGAACCAGAGTGGCTTTGTCCTGACAGCAAGGGTGGTGCTTTCCTGGACAGTCAGGGAGATGTAGATCCTTTTTTCCGACAAGCACACCTCCCTTCTTGTGCTGAAGTGCAGCCATGCGTCGCTCACTTCACTCCACGGATCTTCCCATTCTGAGTCAGGCATACGTTAACATGTCAGGCAGGTGTTAATTACTTAGATAGGCATAAGCTAACTACAAATACAACTATACTGGCGAGTGATTGATCATGGAAATTCAGTGCCAGATTATAAGCAGCATGAAATGATTCACATTCTTGCTAAATGGAAGATTGCCTATTGAAGTTGGTTAAAAAATGCTAAGTGCATCCTGGTCTTGGCTTTGATCTGATTACTTTGATCTGAGTGGAGTCCGTATCTGCCTGTTTCTAACCTCACGCTCGGCCTTAACAAACGGTGGGTTGTTTAGAAAAGTCATTATGCTAGCGGAAAGCATTTAGCGCACAATTGAACCCTGATGAGTAAAGCTGTTTTCCCTGCCAGCACTTGCACCAACAAAACTGCTGCCAGACCTGGACCTTTCAGAATGACTGTCTCCACTGAAACGGGCAGGAATGTACTAAAGAGGTTGTGTGCCGCAAAGATTGAGACAGGGTTATAGATTTATGTTTTTTTCATGACTGATTAATCTGTAGACCATTTAAAACTCAATTTAACTGCCATCAGCCTTGTCTACAGTGAAGTAAATCATGACTGTTCTTTCTCATGGTTGAGTCCATTAACATCAGCAAGACATTGAAAAGAAACTTTAGATGAAGTGCTCTTGTCATGATCACTAGACCATACTCTAGGTAATGGACAACCCTCTCCTATGATATCTCACTTTCTCTCCTCTGTGGACCATCCATTGCATTCTCAATCAAAGCGGCACAGTGGCTCAAATGGATAATGTTACCAACCCACAAAGAGATCTAAGATTTCCTTCTGAATTATTCACCACATTCAAACCATTTCCTCTTTCTTTGCATGCTACCTCTGTGGATTAATGGCAAAACCATGTCCAGGGCATGATAAGTCTATTTTTGTCAAACCATCATAACTCCTCTCTTGGTCCTTTTTTAAGACTGTATGAATATGTTAGCACTCGAAATGCCTGAGGTTATATCATCTCCAGTTGCAATGATGGCGAAGGAACGTGGACGGTTCTTCTGGGAACTATCTGTGATACAAGACAGACGTGTTCCTGTGTTAGTGGCACTAAACTCAATTTCTGGCGCAGCCCCTGTGATTGAGGGTCTCAGACAGGTAGGCTCCATCCCTGATGCAGCCAATGTGCCCTGACACTGGAGTCCTGATTGACTTAAAGCTCCACCACACAAACACCGTCATTCCCAGAACACAGACAATGCACACCTATGTACATTGCCTAGGGCCCAGGGCATAAAACTGGATCATAGAATTAAGCTAATAAGGTGCAGGATTTGAATTCAATTCTATACATACATACGTACATACACATAGAGTATGGTTACCCTGTCATACCCTGTCTCTCTCTGTCTAACCCTGCATGTCAGACCACCACTGCTGTGCTCTGGAAATGAACATCCCGGCATATGCCACACATTCTCTCTGTCCTGGGGCTTGTCTGACACATTGAAGCCAAGTCGTGTAGTAGGTCTTTCTCATTTGGATTGTTGACTTTGGGACTAGATTGTTCCTGGGGATCAAGCCTTTCGAGTTGCAAATCACACAGGCACTGTTTACAAGATGCATCTCTTCACAGATTCCACACTGCCCACTTTTTTGGCCTGCCTGTGGAATCAGAGTGGGAGAGAATGTGAGGGGGAACACAGACGAACAGAGAGAGTGAGAGAAAGAGAGAGAGAGAAAAAGAGAGAGAGAATGTGAGGGGGAACACATGAACAGAGAGAGTGAGAGAAAGAGTGAGAGAGAGAGAGAGAATGTTGGCAATCCACTCCTCTGATCTGGGATTTTTGTGGAGTCAATCAACAACAGCGCACTGATATTTGCGTTGTGATACTGAGTCAACACTGGCTCAGACCTCAAGGTCATTTTATGGGCACGATTAATCCATTAGGTGATTATCTAAGGACACGGAAGTGCAAATAAATGAGCTCGGCCTCGGGGCTGCAGATTACAGGAGGCGATCATAGAGTCACTGTATGAATGTGCTGCTGTGATGTAAGGTTGGGAACAGTCCATAGCTGCTCGAAAGTGCATGTCTCTTCAGGCAGTAGTCTAGTTTGTGTGGTACTACATTTAAAAAAGAAAAAGTAAAAAACTCAATTTCCCAGGATGCCATGAATTTTGCATTGCACAAAGTTTCTATGAATGTCTAAAATGTCCGAAAATAGAGTGCATATTTCTGCGATGCATTACTATAAAAGAGTTTATTTGTCTCACTCACAACCACTTCTCCATTTGGCCTGCTTATCTAATATGCCACACTATGCTTGACATGACCATTCATGTGCTGCTTGACCTGTGTGATTGCATTTTCGCTGACCATGCGTCATGTTCTGTTCATTATCTGGGGCCAAGCCAGTGGGTTGTCCGTACTACCCTTAAATTATGAGACTGAGTGGCCGCATTGAGTTTGCAGTGAGGACAGAGAACAGTGTGTGCCGTGTAAATGACCGAGGCCACTCGCATGTTCTGGTGATGTGTGTGTGTGTGTGTGTGTGTGTGTGTGTGTGTGTGTGTGTGTGTGCGCATCAGACAGAGACGTCAGAGGTGAAGGGACTGTCAGAGCCATGGCCTCAGGATGGGCCAGATTGATCTGCTATATTGCAGTGTAGTGGCACGACCCTGCTGCATTGTTCAGTGTTGAGTGTAGTTGTCCCGTGATGCAACACCAAGAACAGCCAAACTGAGAATTGCTGTGCTCTTGTTTGTTTCTATCTGTGCTGAACTGGTAGTCTAAATACCCTGGACGTGAGATCAAGTTGGTATAGCAGAATTTGCTGGCGGTATGTAGACATAAATCTTTCCTATTTCCTATGTGGTGGTGAGGTGATCCTTGTATTATTGAAATCAGTAAGTATTTCTCTTCCTCTCCCCTTCTCCCCCCTCTCTCTCTTCAGCTCTTATGCATATTTCTTGTTTACATGTTTTCTCGGCTGTGACATATGGAGTTCATGGGGCATATGGAGATACAGAACTGAAAGAACAGTTGATCAGAGTGGACAGTCACAACAAAGTAGTGATGAATTTATAACATAAGAGAGCATTGTTGGTTGTGAAATAGAAACTTGTGAAATGATTTTGGGTTTCTTCCCATCTTAGAGCATGTAGGGGCTGTTTCCCGTCAGATCATAACAAATCTGTGCCATTGATCAGATGGGAGCACACACATCTCTGGTGGGGTGTCTGCTGCTCCCAAACCAAAGTGTAGAATTAAGCAGCGTCAGGGATCCTGTGCCATGGGCTGTGGTCACTTGTCTCCGCAGCCCGTCTCCAAATGAAGATCAATGAAGCCATTAGATTTCCTTTAAAGGGGAAGCACTCAGAAGTATTGCACTAATGCACAGAGCACTTAGCACTATGAGCACTGTGGAACAGACTCATTACAGCCCTTTTATAATCAGACTCACCGCATGGCCTTCCACTGTACGCCGATCAGTTGATTAGTTTAACTTGCACTTATTTTATCGTTAATTTGCAACACATTTCAATGAATACATCTGTTTTTTTGCTATACTGGTATTTACATTTACATCTTTTCATTCAGCACTTTTACCCAAAGTGACTTACAAAATGAGGAATGACATTCAAAGTTCAGTGCAGAGGAGACCTGTGGTAGAAGAAGACAGGGGTAGAGGAAGGATGAGGGGGAAGTGCATGGTAAGTGCGTGTGTTAGGTGATATTGGAGTTCCAGTGAAGTTGACATAGAGCATAGAGGAAGTGGACGAGCTGCCCCTTCATGTGTGAACGTCACACAGGACTTATCGTCCCTCCGACGACGCTGACTTCTCTCTGCTGAGACCATGTTAGTCCATCTGCCCTGCGAGACATCATCAGCATCAGCATTGACCGCAGTCTTCAACTCATCTCTAATCTCCCAAACATGCATCTGTCCTCCATCTCTCTCTCTCTCTCTCTCTCTCTCTCTCTCGCTCTCTCTCTCTCTTTGCTCTCTCTCACTCTTTCTTTGCTCTCTGTCTCTCTCTCTCTTTCTCTCTCTCTCTCTCTTTGCTCTCTGTTTTTTCTCTCTCTCTCTTTCTCTCTCTCTCTCTCTCTCTCTCTCTCTCTCTCTCTCTCTCCTGAGGAACCGAGACTTTATTCAGATCTTGTCTGCTTCCTGTGGGAGACCTGTTAAACTAAGGGGCCTTGACCAAGTCTCACCCTGCTGTGAACCCTTGCTCTTTCCACAGATGAGTTGGCGCTGTGATGTGGCCTTATCTGCAGTGTGGGCATCAGAGTTGGGCTGGGCTCTGACAGGGTTTTCAGTAGAAAGCCTCCGAGGTGAAGGGTACGGTCGTCGGTCAGGTTCTCTGTTAGCTGTGATAACAGGCCCTTGCGTTGACTATGACGTAAGAACTCAACCTTGGTTAAGGGGCTGTGAACAAATGCTAGTGCAATTGCTAGTGTTTGTTGCTTATGCATTAGATTCTCAGGAAAGATTTGATTTGCATGGAGATAACACTAAAATATAATGACGCAAGGAAACAAAAAAAAAGCAATGCACAAACTGAATTATTTGTGCAACTCCCCTGCCAGCAGAATGATTAACTGCCATGAAGGTGTGAATACTGACTTCCTCTTTCATCCAAAGGCAAACAAAGCAGTGTCTAACCTGGCTCTAGCCACCAGCCTAGAAGACACTGGTGTTATTGTCGTCTCTTTTAAAGAGCATCAATGTAATGTCTAATGTCTACTGTGCACAGAGAGACAGGGCTATGGGGCAGACTGAGTATTGGTTTACTGTAGTGTTAGAACAGGGGGAGAGTATAAGGAAGTACACGGAGGAAGGCTGCGCTATAAGCATTTTCTCTGATTGGTTAGAATGGGGGGGGGATGCTGGTGGTCTGAAAGTGTAGTGATTGTCTGGTTTTGCTGGGGAGAGAGAAGGAGAGAGAGAGAGAGTGGAAGACAAAGGCATCGTGTGTGTACTCTTTCTCTCCTCACGAGCGACGGCACGGGCATGAATCCCCCCTTGATCGACGAGGCCGAGCCAATTGTGTCAGCGTGTCAGTCTGTGCTTACCCCTGGCATCACACATTGGCCACTGACAGCAGACCCTGACCTAGAAACCCACAGTACCCCCCCCCCCCCCCCCCCCACCCATCTCCACTCCAAACCAGTCTCCTCATGAAAAGTCGGAAGTCGGTGACAACTGACTTCCCACCAGAAGATGCTGAAATATACCTCAGTTGCTCAATTGTGGCACCTGTCATAATACTGGAACACTGCCGCTGCATATAGTTCAGATGTGTTCTTTGTAGTCAGCACTCTAGCATGACTAATTACAAGTGCACAGGAACACACTAAACTGAGATGCAGTTTATAGGAAATTCCTATGCTGCAAATGTGCTCTTATCTTGTGACCTGTGCCCTAGAAAAGATGTGCCCACTACCGCTGAGGTGCATGCCAGCGCCCTGGTGTGGTCACTCACCACAGTCCCGGGTTCCTCTGGATGCCACGTCATGCACACGTCACATGTTTAACGTTTGATAGGATCTCTGTGATTTTGAGTGCCACTATCACAGCCTGATTAGGGTCTTTGGAAAAGGACCCCACAGTTGACACGGTAACCAAACATGCCTTGGGTGTGTGTCAGCATGACTCGAGCATTTGTCAGAGTTTTCTCGTGACACATGAGAACAAATCCTAACTGTAACATGTAATGAAGCAAATGGGGGCAACTTTTATCTCTAGTTAGACTCCGATTATGTAAGGCCAACGACCCTTTGTGCTTTGAATACAGTCATTTCTAGTGTATTAGTCGCATCACATATAAATCCCACAATGGTGTTTTACACAAGTTAAAGGTGCTCTAAGCGATGTCATGCAGTTTTTAAGCTAAAAAATGTTTTGTCACATATAGCAAACATCTCCTCACAATCCACTAGCTATCTGTCCCCTGAATACACTGTAAAAAACACAGTCTCTGTAGACAGCCCAGGCTCCAAAAACAGCCTGGTGCAGCCTGGACCATAAAACATAACAAACATTTCCAGCCATTCACCGACGAGATGCGCATTCAGGAGAGTTTCAGTTGCACAAGAGAGAGGGGTAGGGAGGGGCAAGCTAGCTCTCTGTTTTGTTTGAATGTCAACAGACGTCATGTTACCCAACATCGCTTAGCGCTCCATTAAAAAAAGAAAAAAAAAAACTGTATTGACCGCACCCTTGTATTAACCGCAGAGCCCGATAGCCCAATTATTTAGAATCAGATCAGTGCTTTAATCAAAGAAGAAGGATGAAGAAGAGAAATGTATTCCCATGTACAGCCCTCCTGTGTATTAACATCATGGCTGAAGAAATGTAGCAAAATCAATTTATAAACCTCGGTTAATAGACAGGAAATGACTGTAATTGAAGATATCCTGTCCTGCTGTTAATTGGCACTGCATTACCTCAGTCGCCAGAGGAATTATGCACATAATTATGACCTTCTCGTGGCAGCAAATTGTGTTACTCTATAAAATTCTCCACTGTCATGTACTAGATATTAACATGAGACAGTGTAACCATGCAAACTGACACAGAATCTTCACAGAACCCCTTCCTTTGTGAAAATAAACTCTGTTAAAACTTTCTGTTAAACCGTTTTACATATTCCAAAGTTCTCTGTACAAAACATTGTGGGTTTCCACCCTTACTATTTTCTAGTTTAGAGCCTGTATAAACGATGTGGCCATGTAGGTAAACCAATGCGAACCATATTGACCTATAGTAAGTACATTTCATTGCTTCAGAGGATCAGCAATGTCTTACATGATAGGCGAAAGAAAGACTCTGTTGCTGAAGGTTACATATACCTAATATACATTGCCTAATTAAGATAAGAGAAAAAGGGCTTTAGAAAAGGGCTTTCGATAAATTGGTCACCCTTATTATAAGATCATGATAACACATGCACACAAACACTCATTCTCACACACACAACAGCAACTCTTCACAAAGGGCACATTTTACTTTCAAATTGCCTTCGCTCGGTGAGTGTCTTACCGCTGTGAGCGTGCTCCACGGACGTGTTTCATCAATAACTCTCCATTATAGGCGGAGGCTGGAGGCTGCTGTGCTTTACAGGCCTCGGCCTTTATTGAAGTTGACAAACAACACACTTGAGCGCCGCTGTCCAGTGCCTGCCCCCCACACACACACACCCCTCGCCACCGGCCCACCTCTCGCTCTCGTTCGAGCGGCTCATTATTCAGCCTTTTGTTTCGCTCGCTCTCTCGTTGCTCTTGTTGTCGTCGTCGTCGCTGTGGCGGGGCTCATTGAGCGCACATGAGATTGGAAATTGCACTTTTGTGTGTGTGTTCCCCTTTCATCCAGTCAAAGCGCCCACGTGGCCTACTCTCCTTTTTACTCTTGACGAGAGATTTCCTGACCACTTTTGTGTTCAATAACTTTGCTATAAAACCACCAAACAAACAACTAGAGCTTTCTGATCAGCTTATGTTTAGAAAGCAAAAAACACACACAGCTAATTGCTCAATATGGCGTTTTGTTATAGACATGAGTGTTGATTTGTTATTTGTGTGTGTGTGTGTGTGTGTGTGTGTGTGTGTGTGTGCGCGCACGCGCATGCGTACTTATGTGTTCTCATGGTCTCTCTGCAGCGGAGATCTCCAGGATGTGTGAAGTGGACGTGAGCTCTGAGCCCAGTAGCCCTGCTCTGTACGGGGAGTCATCTGACACCTACTACCAGGTGGACCGCTGGCAGAAGCTCCGCACCGCCGTCCGTAAGCTCGAGTTCTGGGAGAACTTCACCGCCGAGCTCATCGGAAGTGGCTTCTTCTCCAAAGTTTACAAGGTCCAGAATAAAAACATTCTTTTACTCTGTTACACCATAGTGTATCTAACTCATGACTTGGGGGTTGGGAGAGAGAGAGAGAGAGAGAGTGAGAGAAAGAGAAAGTGAGAGAGAGAGAAAGTGAGAGAAAGTTTAGGATCTCGGTCTGAGATGTGGTCAAATGATGATATGTTATTAATATTTTCTCAGCCCACCACAGTCATGTTGTGAGTTTATTTGGAAAACATTTCCATGATATTCTCTCTCAGGGTGAAGGTTTTGTGGGAAATGATGCCTCATGAGGCAAGCGACTCTTGTTCAGTCATGCTGGTTAATAAACTGAAAGAAGTATTGATGATGGTCCTTTTTCAAACCTAAACAAAAGTAACAAGCAGAGCATATCAAGAAATGTGTTCTTCTCGTTATGTGGTCCATAGCTATGAATACATTTGTGCAAATGAGTTTTCATATGGCCAACTCTGATCACCCCTGGACAATGCGTGCATTGTGCTGGGCCCCTAATTAGGACATACCACTGGAGTTTTAGAGTTCAACCCTGACATGTGCGAGCGTGTGCGTGTGTGTGTGTGTGTGTGTGGGGGGGGTCATATAAATCTTGTGATCATATAAATAGTTTATTTCTCTTTTTCTACCCGTGTAATTATCAATATGAAATTATTTGGAGGACCTCAACTTTTGAAATGGGAATTGCTGTTTTGTAGCTGATATGACTCCCCTCTTCTGCAGGTCATGCACAACACCACCCGTAAGGTGATGGTGGTGAAGATCTACAAGAATGACGTGGACCAGGACAGCATTGTGAGAGAGATCAGCCTGCTGCAGAAACTCTCCCACCCCAACATCGTCAGGTAGGCTGAGCTCCATCTCCCACCACCCAGCAGAGTTACATAGACTAACAGGGAGGCAACACCGGTCACGTAACTGAAACATTTTGTTTGCGGAGCATCTGCTGCAACAGTTAGCTTCCACTATAATTCTGCTATATATTTATCTATCTATTTATTTATTTATTTATTTATTTTACTTCTTGTAGATGCAACCTTTGTAATGTCCTTTTCTATTAAATATATTGTCTGTATTGTCTGTCTTGCCGTCTTGGCTATGTACTGTTTTTTAATGTCCTGTCTTCCTTGTACTCTTGGTGAAACCAAAGGAAAATGTTTACATCTGTGGATAATAAAGTTTTCATATTCATATTTTTACATATTCATATTTTCATATTAATCATTGGAACTGCTTACAACAGACGTAATAGCCGCGCGTACCTTGAATGGCAGCAGTCAACAATGTTTAAACAGTGAACAGAGCGCTTCACTTGCGGACCTGGTGTAGTCTGGGCCTAAAGCTCTGCGAAGCGTTTAGTTGGTGTTTAGTTTTTTGTGTGAGGACTAGGGATGTAACGATTACCGGTATAATGGTAAACCGCGATAAAAATGTTGACATAATAATTACCGTTTTCATTTCAAATATCATGATTATCACTGTTGATTACCGCGGGTGTGGAAACCGTGTGTTTAATCCTTCCCAGCTTTATCGAGCCTGCTTTTTTGACATACAGTAGGCCTGGTACAATGGAACAAAACTGGTACCCTACTGATTCTGTTGTCTAATTGATGGTTTAACTTCTACGATTCGGATTAGGCTACACCTGATTTTAAAAGGCAGAACTTTTTCACCGCAAAATGTGCACTGTATCATGTAGCCACTCTGCCTTTTTTTTTATGTTCGTCCACATTAAATCCATTCCACTCACGTTATCAGGAGGAAATACAGTAGCCTAAAGTTTTATTTTGAACGCTTACTTTGGTCTCACTCTTTGCATTCAAATAACAGAAATAGCAAACTCCAAGTTATGGTAGGGTAAGTTAAGCTATAAGCACATAGCCAATTAAACATGAAGAAAAAAGTGAGCGGGATACTTTTGAAACTATTTTAGCTTGTGTAGGCCTATCAGTGGTTTCTGAACAGAACTACCCAAGCCTCTTATTGGCCTGACTTTGCACTAGTTTTTTATTGACTGTCTATGCACAATTTCAACAAAATTTTGCTGCTCTTATTTTTTCATTATTATATGTGCCCTCTTATTTACTTATTTACTTACTTTTTGTTTGCTTGAATGTTATGTTTGTCTGTGGACTTAAAATTGGTAAAATATGTCTTGTCTTCACCGTGGGATAGTGAGAAACGTAATTTCGATCTCTTTGTATGTCTGGAACATGTGAAGAAATTGACAATAAAGCTGACTTTGATATTGAACACACTTTTAGAAATACCGTGATAATACCGAAAACCGTGATAATTTTGGTCACTATAACCGTGAGGTTAAATTTTCACACCGTTACATCCCTAGTGAGGACATGTGGAGTATCATTCAAGAACTGAAATGAGTAACATGGTCGAGAGGGCAGCTACTGTGCAATATTCTGTAATACTGGCATTACGCAACAGTGGTCAGCAGTGCATTTCTCTTGGCAATCTCGGGGTAATCTATTTTTTCTAAAGTTTTATAGAAGGTCAAGGCAAGCCCATATCAAATGGACTGTAACAGGCATGCTCAGAAAAAAGAGTTGAAAGAAATCACTGACCTCACACCCCACACTAACATACACTCATACACACTCACGTGTTTGTAGAAACCACCTCTTTGAGGTCAAGACATTTGAAGGCACGAGCAAAGTTCACAGATGTGAATAAACACATTACGAGGTTTTAAATTGAACTTCAAGGAAAAGCCTTTTTATTTAATGTTGTATTTGCTAAGCAATGACATTCAAATGTATGTCAAGCTTCTATTACACCAGTTCAATAGATTTATTTGTAGTTAGATTATGAACTCTTAGCCTTATGATTTGTTCAGCGATCAACATTAAAGGTTGTATTATATGTGTGGTGAACTGTTAACAATTACAGTTTAATTTCAGATTGGTAGACATAATGCCAAAATCTTTAATCCAACTAACCACCAAATCTCCCTTTCCCCAACCCTTAGGTATCTTGGGATCTGTGTCAAAGAAGATAAACTCTACCCAATTCTGGAGGTGAGTTTGCCTCCACCATTGTTTGTCTTCATAATCTACTTCACACAGTAAATGGTGCTTTTAAAATCCTCTCAGCCCAGAGCTTTTCTAATAGCATTGGAACACTTTATCGGAGAGAGAGGCATGGTGCGGTCCAAGTTATTGTGTTGTCATTGTTTGTGAATTGCTATGAGAAACTACTGTGCTGACGCTATCTCTGCCATATGCGAGTGGGCACTGTTTTGGTTAAGTGTTTGTATTCATGCTTGTGAGAGCATTTCAGGTGTAAGCGCACTCGTTGACGCGGTAGCTATGTGATCTCTGAGTCGGCAGCGTGCAAGCTGCTCGTGTTGTTGTCATGGTCAAGAGATGCGTAGGCCACAAAGGTTGCTGTCTCTTTTCAGTATGTGAGCGGAGGCTGTCTAGAGGAGCTGCTGGCCAGGAAGGACGTGCCGCTCTGCTGGAGAGAGAAGGTGGACCTAGCCTCGGACATCACCCGAGGCATGATCTACCTGCACTACAAGAACATCTACCACAGAGACCTCAACTCAAAAGTAAGGAAGAGGACATTTTGCTCTGCCATTTTACACTGTCTCAAGTTCAAGCATGTGTGTTCGTATATGTGTGTGTGTGTGTGTGTGTGTGTGTGTGTGTGTGTGTGTGTGTGTGTGTGTGTGTGTGTGTGTGTGTGAAAGATAACTCTCGTATTTTTTTCCATAAAGAAAACGAATGTATCAAATAAATGATTGACTCTCCCAGAGTAGAATAGACTCTCCTAGAAAACTTCATTACCAGCCATAAAGTGGGTGGGTGACTGGGTTGTACGCGGTTATGTGAATGCCGCACCCATCTTCCCAACAGGGACACAAGTGAGGAAAGCACTAGACATGTGAGAATGTTGGTTGCTAGGCTTCACATGAATGCTCTCCAAGCCTCCTGAAGCAGAGCTGAGAGGAGACCCAGCATAGTTGTAGCCCATTGTCATGTTGATGCACTCTATGTATCTCATGGGACTTATTGTTTCTCACCAGCATGAAGAATACTGGATACAGACTTCTTATAGACATGGCTAGACTCTGCATGGCTGCTTGCTGAAAACACAGACACAAGGACACATACACACATGCATACACATACACACACACGCAGACACACATACGTAATAACAACAACAACAGCAACTGTCTGGTGCAGGCCATGGGAAGTGTTCATTCATGGTCTGGGAGGGGGAAGTTGTAGTTGTCACAGAGGCCTCCGTTCCTCCACACAGCCCCCCACCCCACCCCCCGCCCCCCCATCACTGCCACAATAGGCTGAAAGGAAACCTAATGACGCCACTAACGTCCTGCCCGTTGACATTTTCACCGGCAACTGGTTAGCAGACAGCTGATTTGTCTGTGAAATAAATGATGATGTGCTTTCCACAGAAGAACACACTCTTGCGCAATTACAAACAGGTTTTCCATCAACTGATTGCGCTGTCTGAAAAAAATGAATAAAACAACTCTCTCTTATTTTGCCCAACGGGAGAAGAACTGACTGACTCTGGCTTGGACATTAACGCCAGAGAAGATAAATGTCAAGCTCTGTTCCCAGTCACAATGGAGCCTTAACTTTGCATGCAAATACACCATGGCATACCCTATTGGTGTGGTGTGCACCAGCTGCATATAAATGAAGTGAACCTAAGTGAAGTGCATGTGGTGGATTAGCAAAGCATATGTATGTAATTAGGACAGCAATTTCCCATGAACCAGACCTATTGTGCCAGCCGATAGGGCCATTTCCCATGGTTCCAAAACAGTTTGGATCGTATGGTTCATTTATACAAAGGAACTGCCAATTCCAACTCACACCAGAAACCATTTGAAATACTGGATTTAGAGAAATCTTTTTCTAAATATGCCATTCGGACTAAGTAACGCCCAAATGTGGTAGTTGCAACTCTAGCACAGTAGTGTAACCTATAGTTTGTTTTGTTGGACCACTTGTTGATAGTCCACTCACAGTGACGGCTCACTTGGTTCGGTGCGCATATAGAGATCCAGTCCCACTTAATTCCCATATCCTAGTTTCATCCCGGACCCTTCCAGGAACTCCTGCCGTGCTCTGGCGCTCCGTTTGGGCCTTTGTGCTAAATTTAGTGGTTGGGGCCAAGAGGCTGGAGTGTTCCCAAGACGCCGGGACTCTGTAATCAAAGGCTCCTGCATGGAAAAAGCCGGGCGGCGGGGCGGGAGCCGCTTGCGGTGTGGCGTGGCGGTGCCCAGCGCTCGGGGTCTAATGCGATCCAGATGCAGGGCGTTGGGCCGAACCGGCAGAGCCGAGGCTGCAGCCATCAGCAGTTTTGGTTCCCGGAGTGCGGCCGTTGCCTTATGTAACAGGCCACGTGACTGTCTGCATACCTGCACGCTTTTATGTCAAGGTTTACATCTCCCTCTTTGTCTAAGTCTAGCATTCAACCTTACTCCTCCCTCAACCTAGTCTTCTCATTTTTATTTCTCATTTGTCCTCCGATGAATTTTGTAGTTTTTGCTTTTTTTTTGTTTTTACAAAGATCTTAGGTATCTACACAAAGCGCTACAGAAGTGTGCGGTAATGTGTTGTTGTTAATAGCTTACTGATCCTTTTTTCCTCTCTTTCCATCCTACTGACTTCCTTACAGTCTCTCTTTATTCTCTTTCTCTCTCTCTCTCTCTCACAGTTTTCACTCCCCTACTGACTTCCTTGCAGTCTCTCTTTATTCTCTTTCTCTCTCTCTCTCACAGTTTTCACTCCCCTACTGACGGTCATTCCACCTGCTTCACCACTCTTTAAGAAGTGTCACAGACGTGTACAGGCTGTATAAAGTTTCAAAGCTCAGTCTGCAGATGACTGAGCACAATGCAGCCTCTATAATGTGCTTTGTCATGCTATCTACATTGGCCTGGGCAAAGATTCAATTATTCAGAGCATAAGAGGCAGCGATGATAGAAGGCCTCATTACAACCCGCTGTTAAAAAAAAAACATCCAGCAGTCAATCTGTATAAATGAATGATGACTTCATAATGTTAGTTAGTTTGTAAACCAGGCAGCATTGTATTACTTAAAATGTTTTGGAATTCAAGTGTTACAGTTCTGTCTGTTGCAACTTCAAGAACATGTCCATTGTTCTCTATATGTATTGTTGTTTTCATCTCAAGCAGTAAATATTAATGATTGTATTTTCATCGGTACAACAGTAATGAGCCTCTTAAAAGTAGGGTAAGCGATGCCAAGCAATTTCTAATGTGTAACACTTTTAGTTACATTCAGTGAATATCTTCTCCCAAACGAGTAGCTCTCCATTCTCTGAGAACACTGTACAAAAAACGCTTTTACACAGTCCTGCCTCCGCATACTGGAAACAAACAAAGTGGGGGCAGCCTGTCCTCCAAAACAATAACAAAATACTGTGTAAAGTTTCTCGGGGAGCACTGAAGGGAGGTGTTTTGTTTGGTCTTTAGTTCAAATATAATGTAAGCTGCTATGAAACACAAACATAAGCATAAACAAACACATCATCCAGCTTAGCTTCCCCTTCCTTTAAGAAAAACTCGTTCCTTTTCTTGTTCACCTCTCCCAATTTACCTCCTAACATTCTATAGCTATAGCTGCATATTTGTCTTGACTGACTTTTTTTTGTTTGGAATGGATTCACACATTCAGTAATTACTTTAAGGTTAAACAACATCAGAATGGGTCCTAGGAACATTTTCTCAGCTATGTTTGTCCATCACTTGTGCAAGTGCCTCATAAAGTCCTTAGAGTTGCTACCCAAACTAAGTCATGCCTAAAAATATCCTGAAAGCAGACTTGGTCAGACTTGTCCTAGTGTTGGGTTGCACTGCCCTCTACTGGCAGACATGTAACAGTACATGTGAAGGCATTATCTCACAGGAAAGGAGGGGCTCCTGTTATAGTAACATAAATAAAGAAAACTGCTGAGAGGAAATTATAGTCAATACAAGGAAATCCTGAAAGTGCCATGGCACTTAAAAACATTAATGTTAATGTTGTCAACTGTGCTTGTTCAACTGTCCTGTAAAGTGACCATTAATTGACTCATTTTCCATGGATTTTTTTATTTTTCTGTTTTGTTATTGTTCACAGAACTGCCTTATCCGAGTGACAGCGCGAGGCAGGGAGGCCTTGGTTACAGACTTTGGCCTGGCCAGGGAAGTGGTGGAACTTCCTGCCAAGGACAGGAAGTTGTCATTGGTGGGCTCTGCCTTCTGGATGGCGCCCGAGATGTTGCGTGGGGAACCATATGACCGCAAGGTGTGTGACACAGCAAAGAATGCTACCAGTACCACCTCAACCAGGGGCACAAGATGCATGATCATAGTTGGGTGTCAATAAAAAATTCAATATTAAATTAGAACTTTGTTAATAATCATTATAATCTAGAGAGCTAATAATAACTTAGTCATAGAACAGGGTATTACATATTGGTTTGTTAGTGTTTTGTTTATCTATCCATGGCTCTAGCTGAAGCGGTGTGTGCGATGTTGTTGCCAGGTGGACGTGTTCTCCTTTGGGATTGTGCTGTGTGAGATCCTGGCAAGAATCCCAGCGGACCCAGAAATCCTTCCCAGAACACAAGTATTAGATTTGCTCCCCGCCCCTAACTCATACACACTCATGCGCATGCAATCAAATGCCTAGAGGTGCATACACACACACACACACACACACACACACACACACACACTTACACATAGAGGGAAAGAAAGACAGAGTGAATATTCATCCCTCAAAACACACCCACACTCACACACTGCTGTCCACACCCACTGTGTTATACAAGTGATGCAGTCTTTTTGTAATTACATTTTTCTATGGATTATGGCAGTTTGCACTTTGCTGTCACCAGTTGATACCTAATGTACCCCATCTCTCTCTTTATTTGTGTGTGTGTGTTTGTGTGTGTGTGTGTTAGGATTATGGCTTGGACATATCAGCGTTCAGGAAGCTGGCGAGCGGATGCCCCCAGCGTGTTCTGGAGCTGGCTGCCAGCTGTTGTCTGGTGAGTGGCGGAGAGAGCCAGAGCCAGAGCTGCAGACCAGGAAACACCATTTCATAACATGCACACAGCTTAATGGGTGGAACTTTTTAGATCAGATGTCACAAAATCCTTTCCCTTGATCTCCCGAATTTCATTTATTTATTTATTTATTTATTCATTCATTTGTTGATTCACTGAGCTAAAATCCAGGCTAGGCGCATCTGTAAATGCTTTTCCATTGATAACTAAATGCATTACCAAATGTAGAAGTGGAGTCAAATCTAAGAAGTGCAGTCAAATGAGTGTGTGTAGTGTATAGGAAGCTGGAACAGCAGCATGACCTCTGCACATGTACTCCAAACACAAACAGCCTCTTATACAAACTTTTTCCATTGTCCACCTTTCCACCCTCAGCTGGAGTCTTTCCGGCGGCCGTCGTTTACAGAGGTCCTGGACGAGTTAGGGGAGATCGCGGAGACTCTGGAGCCCCCTCACGAGCTGACCACAGGTTGAAGGGGTGCCAGAGGTGGCATCCACCCTCCAGATGGACTGTAGTGACCTCAGATGCTGATATGTTACCCTCTAGACACAAGCACCACGTAGAGGACGAGCTGCACCACATAAGGAGGCAGTCACACGAGGCTGGTGTTGACGATCCACCAGAGGGACTGAAGAGCTGGTGGACCTGCCCTACACCTCACAGTCACTAACTGTTGTTGGGATACGGTCAACAGCACCCCCTAGAGGTAGTTATCTGAAGTCAGCATGAAGAGAGAAGTGAATGGTGAGAGCAAAACTTGGAGCAGAGACTGTATGATGCTTACTTCTCTTTCGTATTGCTTGTGTAAAATTACACTGGTGAAGAACATCTTTTTTCTGTATATTAAGTTTAAATCTTTTTTATTGTTGTGATTAACCACAGAATAACATATAAATAGATATGAAAAGATGACTACACTTTCACCTTTGGATCACCTATCGATCCTTGTAATTACGGGTCTTGAAAAAATCATCCTGTAACAAGGCGTGAGTGCATTGAAGTGTGTGTGGTATTTACTGAGTGGGTCTGTGTCCAAGTGTGTTTGTGGATGTGTGTCTGTGCACTTGTGTGAGTGTGTACATCAGTGTTTTGATATGATAAATTATATCTGAATATTATATTTATTTTAAAAGAAGATTTCTTTATGACCACAATGTTACAGCTTTATTTGAAGGACTTGTTTTTATCAGGACTGATGTAAAAACAGACATGTAGAGGAACTCCATAGTCACGCCATGTATATTGATTTGTTTAGAATAGTCAGGAATGTACGTGTTTTGATGATTTGGTGATATTCATGTCCACTCTTAAAGCACATACAGTAGACATTTATTTTTCAAACCAGACTGTAGGTGAACATGTTGTGTCAGATTCAATTCACTTGGCACGAGCCAAGTTGAAAATTGGCACGAGCACACACACACACACACACACACACACACACACGATACATTCATGCGTACATCCCCTGTACAACAATATTCCTACAACCATACATGAGTAGATGGGTTGCTCCAGCCATCTTATTCCGTCCTGTTTAGATAGTCCTCTGACAGTTGTGCCTTTTTAATACGTAAACACCAGCACACTCCACTCTCAGCACTGTGTAAGTCACTGGGTAAGGGTCAGTTACAAGACTGGTCATTATCCTGTTCTAATATCATATTACAGTGTTGATGCATATACCGTATACTATTTGAGACTGAACTGACTGTAAGGATGAGATCATTTGTGAACATTATTTAATTGAAATGTAAGTCCAATGGAGTTAGTCTAATATTTGTTACATGCCAGGTTGTTCTGTGCAAATTTCATACTGTTACATTTGGTACTACTGGTGCTCATTATACATACTGTGTAGACATCTGCCTTACTCTTTAAAAAACATACCAGAATTGCTTTGCGTTTGGCAGTGTTTACATAGCCCACAGTTGTTTATTAAACACTCCACAAGGGAATTAATAAAATCAGCTCAAACCGTTGACTTATTTTACCTCTGCTAAACGCCCTTCTTCTGAAAAGAATTAATCAATATTTCACAAGACCAGAGGCTTTACAAGTTCTCTTTCAGTCAAATTCACAGAGGTTATATTCAAAAAACCTACATTTTCTGGACTTTGAAAGTAGTACTACTTATGAGATAAGTCCTTATCTTGTAGTTCTAATAATCTGCTTGTCTTGAAAGAGCTGGTGAGCATTTAGGTTTTTAAAGCAATCTGCTTTGCAGTTTCTAGTTATGTTGTTTAAAAAATATTTAGTATAGATTGACACGTCACAATACACATCTTCACCTGTGTTGTCTTACTAATTATGTTTATACTTCAAAACACTTGTGTATTTTAGATGTTTCTTTTGTTTATTTAAGGTTTGTTTAGTCTTTAGTTATCTGTGACTGTGGTTTTTATATGTAAGTAAACATTGTATTAAAGTATCTATTTGAATACACCTGTTGTTATTTACAAACAATTTTCAACTTCTCAGACTCTAAATGACAAACAGACCACACATAACTCAACAACTACTCAACAAATCATAAATCATTACATCATACTTGGAGCTGTCAAAAGATCCCATTACATACATCACTCATTACAAAGTAAGCTCCTTATCTGCCACTGTTTGTGCTCCAGCTGTGGCATGGCGTCTAAGCGCACCGTTTGTGTGGTGATTGATGTGAAGGTACAGGCTTTAGAGGCTAGCACATCTGTCTTCATTAGCCACGTCGCGCTTTCATTTCTGGTTACCTGGCAACTATCGGTGTTTGGCGTGCTCTCCTCCCTCATGGTAGGCTAATCGCGTTTTCTGAGGGGCCTCGTTGTCTTTGAAGCCGCTGCTGCTGGGCCACTCCAGGCTAGAGCAGACTCCCAGTTGTGAAGGATGCGATGCGCTTATTAACCAAAGGCCCTGCGTCGAATCATTTCCATTAAACTGACGGAACAATGCGGTGTGTTATATAAACTGATTAGCAAGTGTTGGTGAACCTCACTCTGAACCTTTAATGAATGCCCGTAGTTGTTATGACACAAGTTTTTTTTTAATTGCCCACTGTAAAATACTAAATGTAGGCTACAAGGTTTTCTTTTATTTGGGTCTTATGGCACTGCTTAAATAGATCCATAAAGTATGATATTAACTCCATGTAAAAAGTTAATATACACCCTGAGGCCATTGTGTGTTGGAGTGAAAGGTGTGTTAAATATTGAGTGTTATGGAGTCTTTGATGTCTTTGCACCTCTCCATGAGAGACAGATGCTCTGTAAGAGCTGTTTATCTGTGGAGATGGATGGTTGCATCTCTCTCTCTCTCTCTGTCTCTGTCTGAGAGGGCAATGTGAAAGGTCTAAACAGATGGTGAAAAATTTAGCAGGTCTATTTAGTGAGTGTTTACACAATCCTGTCTGCACCCATAATAAAAGTGATAAACAGAATCTAATGAATTATTCAGGAAAGACTACTTTCCTTCACAGGGTTTTGTTTGACATAATTTCCCCCATCACAGCTGGTTTTAGATGAAGGCTTTTATTAAGCAATGCTCTTAGCTTTTGATTCATGATATTTTAATTATGAACCTTTGTTGTGTTAAAACCACTGACAAAGAGAGAGGTGTATATGAGAGATGTGTGGCCTCTCTTTTTTGTGTTTTACATTGTAATTATGTTGTGTTCATGAACTTGTTTGGCAGCAGGTTGTTAATGTTGCTGCACAGGTAACAGCTTGATAGGCAGTGGTGAGGTTCCTCTCCCCTGCTGTGGTTTCTGATTGACAGCTCCTGCAAAAGCCCAAACTGAGCTTTGTGCTGTGGTGCTACATCATGTTGAACTATGATTGCACTCAGTCTCCTGCTATGCACAATCAGCACCCAGAGGCTTTCTGAACAAAGGTTTTCTGTACCCAGTGGTGACCTGCCAAGTCATCAGTCTGAGCAGATGAAGTTCAGTCAGTCACGGTCATATGTCTGTCACCAGCATCCCACTCAGATGTTATAGAATATTGAATCCACAGCATGAGGTCCTAATTATAGTATTTGTATATTTACTGATGCATACATCCCATGTGGCCTTCACCACAATAGTACAGTGTCCAGTAGATGTCACTGTTTTTTAATACTTCAAGGTTCAGAGGGATATTTGATTATAATAATCAAATCATTTTTGCCAAATACAAATGCAAATGTGGTAGGTCTATATTACCTGCCAAAGTAGAGATATACTTTTATTTAGCATGTTACCTGTTACTAGCCTGGCCCCTCCCACCTAGCATCTCCATTCATTTGCATCTGACTGAGACACTAGTCTGGCCTCTCTCCATTTATCAGTGTTTCCAACAACCCAATAAAAGGGCGACGAGAGGGGATGAATGGTGGTAGCAACTAACCATTTACAAAGTATTAATATATGGTTTGTTATCTATTTACTATAATAGATAACATTAGTAAATTACTTACAAGAGTAGTTTTAAGTCACTTACAAACATATTGCAAATGTTTTATTGACTATTTACAAGGTATGACACTCTATACGGATATAAAGTATAGATATAAAGTACAAACCTTCGGTTGAGAGCAGAATTACATTAATTTGTGGAGTTTTGAGCAAGACCGATGTTTGCATTAGCAATGAAATGGTCTACAATGGAAGTCGGGCAAGCTAGCATGTCAAAAAACAAACACTGTTATATCATTGACAATGCTCAAAATATTTTTAGACTTCTGTGGTAGTGTGGTGAATGTCCCTACAGACAAACCAAGGAGAGGTTATAACAAGACCTGCTTCTAAAGGAAGGGAATATTCTTACTTCGTGTTCCATAGCGTCAAATCAGTGGGCGTGGAAGATTCCCTTCCTCCAGTATCAGGTGTTGTTATAACCTCTCTGTACACTTTCAAAATGTACGAAAGTAGAAGTAGGAAATAAATCCCCGATCAATGCGATTACATAGGCTGGACCAGGGGGTCAAGAGCGTGCAGATTAGCTTCGGGATGTTAGCATACGCCATTTTCAAGTATGGCACCGCATGGAGCATTTGGAACCAGCTCCGTGCATGAAAGTCCGTAGCTATTGGGCACGAGATCTCATGCACGTACATGTTGGTGGGCGGCTACCTATCCGGCGGCTCCAGCCAAACGTTATTCAGTGCATATTTCTTGTAGCCTGACAAGCCAGACTCACATCAAGATGTAGGGTCTGGGAACTTACCATAGGCACTGCTCAATCCGAGGGGCGGGATAAACAGTTGTCTTTCAAATTTCCTTTGCACAATAGGATAGCGCTACAACTCATGAGTCCCATGCATTTTCCCACCAGCGGAGCTAGTTGGCTAGTTGATCAAACTTTTGCCAATTTAAAAAAAGCTTAACTCGAGTCGCGATTCAAAGACCGCTGTTCGCCAGCAGCAGCATCCATCTTCTTTGTTTTCAAGTAGCAGGAAATTCATTCGGAACCGTCGCCGGCTCTATACACGATGTGATTGGCCTGATAGAAGTTTCCTTTTTCCAGCTCGCAAGTCCACCTTTCTTTTACTGTCTATGAAGTCAATGGAGAGTTGCTAGACTACCCTGGCTGCAAATTACATTTGCTCCTGCTAGGGTGCGTCTAGATTTCTAGGCTATATTTCTTGAGGAGCCTATGAAAAGATGTGTATATTGTGGTTATTTATGCATCATATGACAAATAAAGAAAAAGCTATTGATCTTGTTTCGTTGTTGTTCGTTCCGAACAAAAATAGCCTAAATATAATTAAAGACAATAAATTACACACCAGGGGCATAAAGCCCTTGTCTCGTTAACTTATACACCATGGGTCTCTAACACGTTGCTCTCAAGCTACCCATCACTAGCCGCCCCCTTTTGAGCTTGCCAGAGGCTGAAGCAGTAGGCTACTACATGTAAACACAATTGTTGCCGCGAGGTAGCCTGAGTGCCATTCCGAACTTTGTCCCGCCCACAACATTTAAGGTCGGGAAGTTCGGTCTGGCAGTGCTCCATTGTGGAGCAAGTATGCTCGCCCTAGATCAGGCGGACCAATCAAATCAGGCTTTACGATGATGGACAGGTGAGCAACAGCGCCTGGTCTATCACGTCATCTGAGATTAGGCTTATGTTTGAAACAATAATGCTGTGGCTAGAAGGATACATGGCTTTTAAGAGCCCATATGGAAAATGCATATTATTTAACAAGGTTTTATTACTGAAAACGATTATTTCTGAAAACTTTGGCCAAAGTTGAGATGTGGGAAAACTCGTGGTTTCACTTTCATCAAGGGAAAACAGCGCTGTTGCATTGCGACATGTTCCCTCGTTCGTTTGAAATCTCTGATTGACCACCTGTTCGAGGGATTTGCGACAGCCTTTCCCAGCTGTTTAACATGTTTGTAGCATATCAGTGTTCAACAGAATTATTTTTAACAGAGGGGATATAGGCTATCAGTTTTTTTCCTAATAGCCTACCCTACTACGTATCTCTTAGATTTCGCTAATGAGTGTTGTAGGCTAGGAGTTGACGGCACTAACTTTTACAATAGACCAGAAAACAATGTTCAGGCATTTGTGGAGAAGAAGGATGGTTCGTGTGTTTTCTTCCTACACCTTACGGTAAGCTATTTCGTTGCTCTGATTGGTTAGGTCTATCCAATTCAGTGTAGAGGCATTCCCCCCCTGTATCGGTTGAAACACGCCCCATAATTACGTCCCAATGGAGCAGCATCAGACTCATATTCTAACTAGAATTGAGTATGACTACGTCAGGCTAGCCGCGAGGCATTCCAGCCTACGAATTGTATAAAAAGTAAACCATGCATAATTAAAAATAACTCAATTTAGGCTACTTGGCTATGCAAAAAGGTTTCTATTAGAGCACAGCGCACGTTCAGAAACCAAAGTATTTCCCGACACCACATTTTAAATGAGTTGGGGACGTGATTGTCAGGCTCAGGCTGGCCGTTCTGTGCATGTATGTATCTTCCATTTTTGAATCCGGGTGGCTATTGAGGGCTCTGGCTCCAGTCATTATTGTGGCTACTGGCTATTATTGGCTTGATTTGGTCATGGGCCAGCGCTACAATATGTTTAGAGCACCTGCTACTGGATGAGATGGCAAACAATAGAATAAAAAACAAGGTAATCATAGACTGTAAAACTGCGCTACACATGGCACTAAAAACCGAATAGTTTATTTCTAGTTCGACTACGGATATTTCACGTCATGTTCGAATCCATATTCGAATATCAAATAAAAAGTGACAGCCCTATAGACAAGTCTTGCAGCAGCAGGACGGCAGGCAGATTCGTTAGAGCCACTGCTAACCAATGAAATGAAAGGCGACTCCACTCAGATTTTTTCTTCTTCTTGTTACGTGGCAAGCAAGGTATGTGCATTATAGCCACCCTCTGAACTGGAGGACTACTCTTTTTTTTACAGAATATCCAATAAAAATCGACGTTGGTCCATGTGTCATTTCCAGCTTTAGAACTTGGTGCATGGTCAGAGCCTACTGGCGCTGGATCCGAACCCCAGTGTTCAATATGGCGTTGGCCGGATTTACTAGCCTAGCCTCCGCCATTCATTTGTATGGAGGGCGGGACTTAGTCACTCTCTCGAGTTATATATAATACCTCCATGGGCTTGACCAATGATTTCAAAGTTAACACAAAGTCTACGGCTACGCCCATTACCGTGCTAGGGTTGGAAACATTTACACTACGCCCCAGTGCACATATGTGTCAGTCAAAGCTTGCCGGTAGGTTCCCGAAGCCCTGGGCTTGGGAGATTGACAGGTCAACACCAAACAACGCTGTTAACTAGCAGTGGAGGGCAGTTAGCTAGCTAACTTGCTAACATTAAATAGTTACTCACACAGCATTTCAGATGTGTTTTGGGGATACAATTCCAGCTTTTTTAGAATGTACAGTGTCTATTTCTCGCTAAATTTCACAAAATCCAACCATAAAAAAGCCAAGCAAATGCTTTTTATCTGTAATTACGGCCGTCTTGGACCAGCTACTGAACTCCATGTTGGTTTATTAAACCTATCCTTTGCTCATTAGCATTACCACAATTTGATTGGCTGGTGCTTGCGCTACTGCTTGAAAAGTTTTTGACTCAACTTTTGACTCGAGCAACATGAGCAAAGCGATGCCACACTCCCACAATTCAGTTCAGCAAAGCCTGACGCCAGCCCATGAAAAGTGAATGAAGAGCATCAATGTCGAAGCCTCCACCTCGTACGTGTGATCCCGCCGTTACCAGTGAAGAGATGTTTTATTTGTTCACCTCTTCACGAAATGAGTGAGTCTGGTGTAACTGTGTCATACACAATAATGAGTGAATAACTTAGTCAACAAAGTTATTCAAAAATTCACATGAATGACTTGCCAAGCTCTGGCATCAAACTAATGTCTTGTGATGTTTATTTCACTGTAGACATTTCACTTCCAATAACTTACTCAGATTAGACACCATACATCTCTTTATGAATAATATTTTCCCCAGAAATACACTGGCAGTCCAGGTTATATGTTGTTGAAGTTGCCTATTCATCTGCCATGGAGACTGAAGCTCCAAATGGCCTGTAATATAGCATTGCAGATAAATGACAAACATGTTTTATCTGTTCACCTCACTCCTCACTCTCTCACAAGCGGAACACTCAGCCGACAAAGAAAGAGAGAAGGGAGGATGCCACAGACGGAGAAGAAGACCCCATAAAAAACAACCACCCATGTTTTACAAGACTTTTGTCTCCACTCCACCGCACCACAGAATCATGACTTATAATCAGTCCGCCACAGGCTGCCAGTCTCTTCAGGTTTAATGTTCTGTGGAGAAGAGGAGTGATGTCGCATCAACTTCGATCAGCTCATCCAAGCGTGCGGTGGCCTTCAGTGTGCACGCGACTCCCTCCCATAAGTGGAGGGCAGCAGGACCATGGTGGGGTTAAGAAGTATCCTATGCCGGCTGGAGGAGTTTTGTGATCAATGGAAAAGCCTTTTAAGATGATAGCCACTCAGTGCACTGAATAGCCAGCATATGATAAAGGGTAGCAAGGGGGAGTGGGTGTTGACCGGTGGTGAATTTAGATGCAACTTTACTACTCTAGTATTCTAAAGCTGAAATGACCTGCAAAATTGTGTTAAATCTTGTCTTTTTTGGCATTTGAGGCAAAAGAGGGATTCCTTCATGCCTACCCTGGCTTTTCATTGCAACATTGGTGGAATTTAAGCCAAGTGTGGTTATAGGTCGACCAAGGTCCAGAGGGAAAGGACTTGGAACAAAGCAATGCCAAGGTGACCCAACGCATCTAGAAACAACATGATTTATGTGGCCTTCACTTTAAATGGACAGCCGTCTCTGAGCTCCACCAACCTCTCTCCAGATGCACAGACTTGGTAAGACCGGAGGAAGTGCATTTCCATCATGTGCATGCCAACACCTGAGACCAAACAACTACATCTCGGTGCGGCATTGGTACTACTACCAACTGATGATGCGTGTCTCCCAGCTGAGCTTTGACGACGGAGGCCATTTTATTGAGCTCTTATTCAGCGGTTTACACATTCAATTCATGCCTCCGGAGCCCCTGGACCTCCCTGGCTCTTTTATCTAGCCAGTGCTGATGGATTCTAAAGTGCTGAAAACACCAGAAAACCATGCACTTTTATCCAATATTCAATGCCTTCATGTTTACGGATAGCATCCCTGTGTATGTGTGTGTTCATGTGAGTCTGTTGCAAGATCAGGGATGTGGGATTTGATACAGATGAGGTTTGAGTGCGGTGGTCAATCGCAGGCCCATTCCCGGGAATGCCATGCGTAAATGATCTTGGAGGCTACAACGGCTGTTGTTCTCAGCATGTGCGGTAATTGAAGTGCCACAGTGACAGAGGATTTACTGTTGTGCCGATAACGGACATTTGTAGATAGATCAGAGGCAGCGAGGCTTGGGCAGATTGGGTTGGTCAGCTGACAGGACTGTATGTTATCTGATGACCAGCGGCGAAATCCTTTAAGATGACCAGGCAGTGACTGCAGTGTGGAGTACAGTCTGCAGTAACATGCGGAAGGAAATAGAAAAAGTCAACGGACGTTACAATGGGTCTTACTAACTTATTAGTTTGGCTGATGGTTTTATCCAAAGCCATTTACATTATGTCAGTTATTATAAGGGCCAGTCTCTCCAAAACAATTTGGGGTTAGGTGCCTTGCTCAAGGGCACACCAGTGTCAGCTGGGAGTTAAACTCACAGCTTTTCTGTCTACTGCATGGTAACCCAGCTCCTTATGCTCCCAATACCTGCTGGGTCTGGACCAGATGTGGTCTGGCCACTCCAGATGAGAGCTGGAACTGTTCCAGGGTCAGATATCTGCTGGGATGAGAATATGCTGACCTGGAATGGAAAGAGAAGGCTAAGATTAGAATAATGGCTCAATTGGAATAGAAATTGTCATATAAACATCTCAATCGGCATAAAAACGCCTGATCCGATTAGAATTTCAATCGGAATGAAAGGGGTGGTGTATTCCGTTCCTATTCCGATTGAACAGCCATGTAGCCAGAATATCTATCGGATTGCATGCTGTATCTTCTCAAGGGAAAGTAGGCAGCAACAGCTATTCCGATAAAAGATTCTAAAGCGCTTGAGAGCACCTGATACCCATGTATCCCATGTAAACAGACGGCAATCAGAATAGGCCTAGTTTAATCGGAATGACAACAGGACTGTCCATGTAAACCCACCTAATGTGGACAGAGAGTAAGAAATTGTTTGTATTAGTCAGGACCACTCTTATCAAACAGGCTGTGGCAGTTCTGGCTCACTTACTAAATTATCAACAAGGTAGGAGTTTAGAGGATAAAAGGTTGGAGACCATTGACTGAGATCAATGAAAACTAGATAGTAGGAAATGTAACAGTACATTCAGCAAAGCTATTTTAGAGAATGTTTCATCACATTTGGCAAACTGTCTTGTCAGATTGCTGCAGCAGTCAAGTCATTGAAAGTTTTGTGACTAAACTCCGATCCTGTCCAGTCTCATGACTGCCCCTGGTCCTGTGAGTGGAGACAAAATACAGATACACAAACAAACTAATGTAAACATAAACAAAAACAAAACAAAGTTTTCATCAATCAAGACATGCATGTCATGCAGGTGCTAAACCAGTCAAAACAATAGTCTGGCTGTTAATCAAATGTCCAAGTTGGGCAGAGAGTCATGGTAGAGCAGTAATGGCAGGAGGTGGATTTGTTTGGCTGTTGAGTTTCACAGCAACTCTAACTGCCTTTTTAAAACTTAAATCAGCCCAACCAAATAAGGTAGCAGTTTCCCAGCTGTCTTATTCCTGTCATTGCTGCCTTTCCAGTAAATTCCTGACACGACAGACACGACTGTATACAATGCAGTTCAATACAATGTTGTGAAGATTGGCCTAGAACAGGGTACATATGGAACAGATATAAAATTGGCTAATGGGAACATCTGAGCATCCAAGTTGGAAGCTGACTACTGCTATCTTGAGCAATATTGCACTTTGTATATGAAACACTTGTAGCTGCCATATGCAGTCCTCTCTAAACTGAAGTTTGCAGATACAAATTTCTAGCATTAGTAGAAGCTACTGTAATAGGCAACAGATGCATGGATATGGTATATTAACTTGAGGGGTGCACATATCGAGAAAAATGGATTCAAAAGATGACCGAGAAATTAGTTACAAAACTGAATACCATACTCTTATTTTAAACACATTTCTCCTGCTGTGTCATTCTATGCTTTGTGTGTAATTTACGAGCAACAAAGCAGTGACACGGCTTTCAATGAATAGGCACAGTGGATTTCATATAGGTAGAACTTTACAGTAAAAAATGTTTCACTGAGTTTCACATCTCTCCATAGCACATTATGGTGAAAAGTCATGAGATCGTGTCAGATAGTACACTGCACACCTACACTACCCTGTGTATTTCTAATCCCTCTCCTCCTCTGTGGTTTTACCAGCGATTAATGATCATGGTTCGCCATTTGTTGTGATCAGTGCATCCTAATCAATACTAATTGAAACACAGCAACAGGGGGGCCAGCAAGCACATGCTGAGCTGTTCTGGGTCGGCATGGCGGCAGTGGAGTGTGCCTCGGAAATCAGAGGGCCTGCTGGCGTCTGGTGCTGCTGACACTACATTATGCCTGAAGATGGAGAAGGCTTCATTGCAGGCCAGACAAATGGAAGAGTCTATCTAGGGGGGTCTCAAAGGCACCCTTTCTCTGAGAGGGACTTTGTTAGTGCTGTGAGATTCTAAAAGGCAATTTTGCCTCTCTTTCTCTCTCTCTCTCTCTCTCTCTCTCTCTCTCTCTCTCTCTCTCTGCTGCTTTGTGAAACCTGGGACAATAATGACCATTGGTCTGGCAACCAAGATTGTAGAACGCATGAAACATCAATCAGCAAGATTATGCAGAGAAATAAATTCATGATATAAATTGTTGCCAGCAAATGAGTGAGTTGCTTAGTTGATGCTATGCTAAAAATGTGACATGCTAGTTGATTTCCTTTTTTTAAAACTAGACACCCCGTCATCTACAGTATATTAGCCGTTCTCAGGACTAGGAAAGGGTAATAATTCATCAGCATTCATACAAGGTGCTCTGGAGAAGTGCAGATGACTCCATCTTGGCAGAATAAACACATAGACTGACTCAGCCACCCTCTTCTTGAACTCAAGTTTTTTTATTTATTTGTTTGTTTGTTTATTTCACTATTATACTTTACATGCTCATGGTAATGTATGTTGTCCCCCATCTCTCTGTTCTCAAGATTAAATTTCAGATGCATCGTACATTTTGTGCATCACATTTGATTTAAAGGACAGAGTTTATCTGACAATCCACAAATGTGCTGGTGGAAGGCTCCCAAAGGGTGCCAAGATTTCCAAGAACAGAGCAGGACGCCAGTAGTACAAACAAATAAAAACAATTGAGTTCAAGAAGAGGGTGGCTGAGTCAGCTCATACTGCTCTCTGATATGTCAGTGGTCACATCGTACCGGCGGCTCCCTAGTGGTTAAATCGTACCAGCGGCAGCCTAGTGGTCAAATTGTACCAGCGGCAGCCATCATTTACACCATGCAGCTCAATATGTCCAACATGAGCTCCACTGAGCAGGCCTCTCTGGCACTGATGGCCCAGACATCCCACTGCCTCATCTGATTCATATTCTCTGGACCTGGTATTGTACTATCTAGTTGAAATGGCTATTTTCAGTTCAGTCATACATTGAGTACATGTGATAATTTATGCATTTGTACATTACATGTTCCTCATGTAAAGAGAATGGAAGATTTTACAAGTACTCTATGTGTGCAAATTAAAAGTGTGAATATTTGTGAATGTGACCAGTAGAGTTATGGCATGCCAGGTGGTCTACAATTAGATGTTGTTTTACATTCCTAAATATGACTATACCATACTTTATCTATAGATGATATCCTGTTATCCGGGATATCCAGACATCCAATATTTGATTGACAGGATGTAGATGGATATGACAGAATGCACACATGTGTGGGTGGATTAAAAAGAACTGTGGTTGATTATGTGTACAGGCGTGCAGCGCTACGTCTCTACCACAGCACTCGGATGGGCTCTAGGCACCATTCTGTCATCATGTGAAGTGGGATTGGGATTCTCACAGATGAGTCATGGTGTCGCCAGGGCAGTGACCTTCATCAACCCCTTCCCGAATGCTTTCTCTCACTTGGCTTTGTGTTAGTCAACAGCCAAACCACTGAATCCTGCTCTCACTCCAAACACGAGGCAACCGGATCCTCAAATCTATAAATATTGTTTCCTTTATTGTTTATTGTTTTAATATTGGGTACACGAAACTTGGTGGACATGTAACCCCACATGGATAGCATGGAACCATCGTTTTTCGTTTTGATCTGTAGCCCCCCCCCGCTGAATTGGACCCCGAAAGGAGGGTAGGGCAGACACAGTTTTCTGTGAATATCTCGAAAACCGTAGGGTTTAGGAGGACCATTTTTTTTTTTGTATGTTGATCTCAAGGGGCCATGTCAACCCATTCCATAACCACTCATTTCATGTATAGCGCCACCTAGTTAAACACAAAAAAGTAAAAATGAGGTGGTGTAATTGAAGGTATCTGTGACCTAACATAGTCAAAACTGCACGAAATTGGAAGTGTAGGATCATTATGACACCCTCTGTATGCACGCCAAGTTTTGTGGAATTCCGTTCATGGGGGCCACACAATAAATTAATTTATGTTACTATACACCAACTGGCCTGTAGGTGGCCGGAGACAGTTTTCTGTGAATATCTCGAGAACCGTAGGGCCTAGGAGGTCCACCTTTTTTTTGTATGTTGGTCTTAAGGGGGCATGTCAACCCATCCCATTACCACTTATTTCATGTATAGCGCCACCTAGTTAAAAAATTAAAAAAGCAAAAATTAGGTGTTTTCATCTCAATATCTCTGGCTGACAAGGTCAAAACTGCACGAAATTAAAAGTGTAGGATCATTATGACACCCTCTGAATGCATGCCAAGTTTTGTGTACTTTCGTTCATGGGGGCCTTACAATAAAATCATTTATGTGTACATTTAGTGACGATACACCAACAAGGATTCCCGGACACTGAAAGACCGGGTACACAAAACTTGGTGGGCATGTACCCCCACATGGATAGCATGGAACCTTCATTTTTTTCGTTTTCATCTGCAGCCCCCGCTGGACTGGACCCCGAAGGAGGGTAGGGCAGACACAGTTCTCTGTGAATCTTTTATGGTATGTTGGTCTCAAGGGCCCACATCAACCTGGCTCATAATCACTCATTTGTGATCCCCCCCCCGGTAAAAATGAAAATGCAATATTATTCTGCTTTAATCGCCCTATCTTCAGTTAAGATGTTCAGAACTGCACCAAATTTTATGTGTATGATTGACCTGGCATTCTCTGGGGGTCTGGGGGTATGCCAAGTTTTTGTAGAATTTCATCCATGGGGGGGGGCTAAAAAAATTAGGTTATGTGTACATTTAGTGACTGTACACTCATTGGCCTGTAAATGGCGGTGCACACATATAAACATGCACACACACAGGCACCCACATACTATCGGTATTAGAACGGCCGATACATAATTACAAATTCAATAGGATCAAAAGAAAGCCAAAATATTCATCATCATCATCATGGCTGCATTTTCAGTATTGGCGAAAAGTAGTCCTTTGTCCACTAGATGGCGCATCGTTGCAGTGAGACGTAATTTTTTAGAAGTTAAAAGTGGGTTGAAAAAATAATGGACACTTCCTACAAGGACTGTAATTTACCGCAGCGAACATCTAATAAGGACAGGACGATGTTCACATGAAATGTAAGTGAGGATGAAGTGAGGATGTTTATCGGACATGCTTGGTTTTTACTGCAGGTACGTTAATCTTGTAATATCAATAAGGACCTAGGTTACGTTACCGCGTTGGTTGGTTGAGTGATGGAGGCCCATTTGATTGATTGCATTTGTAGAAAACTATAAATGCGGTTATACCAAGCAAATTGATAGCAGCACTGTTTGTATCTTTCGACTGTCATTTATTGCACGCTACAAAATCATTCTGTGCAATGGAAGATTTACCAACGCTACAACCGGTCTGATACAGTTTTGCCTATACATGCGTGAGACTGAGACGCCTGTTTATTTTGTTTTAAGTGCGTGCAGGGTGTGAGAGGGGAATCGATGTGCTTTGATTCCAGCTTGGTAGTTGTAGTCTGTGAAATTAAAAAAGCACGCGTGTGTGAAGTATCCAAACAATGACACCTTCATTTCATTAGGGCTGCTTTAGCAACACACCTTAAGCTACTGTGTAGTGGGTCCCATTTAGAAGTGGCTACTTCATTCGCTTTCCTTGACTCATGGAACTGCGTGAATGTTATTACAACTTTTCGCCAATGCGATATGGCAGTTTAAGTCCGCTTGATACTGTAAGTCGTAAGCCATTGGTTTCCAAAGGAGATTTTATTTGTGTCGCCAGCATAGCCTATTGACAATTTATGTTGTAAATAGGCCTACCTTATAATCCTACCTGTAGCTTAGGGAAGCTAACAGCTTTCTATTAGGATCTAGTTTGTTAGTTACAGTTTTGTCATAACTCTGCATTTTTGCATTTAGAATAGCCAGAGCGTGTATATCTCAATCAGAAAATTAAACAATATCGGATGCCTATCGACTAGGCTGGGTGAACCCAGCCTGATCTGCCCGCTATTTATTTTTTGATTTCTTAAAAGATTGAGCTTGGTCTGATGAAAGCCAGACTAGCCATGGACCTCAGTTACACAATGCAAGGGAACATGAATCAGCCTATATTTGCAACGGAACAATAACGGACAAAAGCTCTTCAACTTTGGCCCGCTAAAATGTGTATGAACAGTCTAGCGACGCATTTCATCAAGGCCCATTTGGACATGTCAGTTATTTGCACCACTGGTTAGATGTAAAACAGCATTTCGTTTCAGACTACTGTTACTTAATTTGTGCATTAACAATAACGTTTCAGACTACTGTTACTTAATTTGTGCATTGACAATAAAGTATTACATGAACTAAAGATGACTAAAATCTTATGTAGAAGAAGAAACATTCACAAAAAATCCATCCATCCAAAAATGACCTTTGTTTTTGATAGCTGTTGAAAACGGCATGGAACTGACAGAGATGTTTTTGTTTATAAATACATAAAAAAATAAATAAATAACATTATGCTGATACCTTTTGCTTTTCCCAAATACAATGTAGCCTACAGGTGTAAGTGACCTTTCATCAATCCAGTTGCAATGGATGAACTGTGATGACCTGCCCTACTTGTGATTGTTTAGAGATTTTAAAGGTTTTATAACAATGCTACATCTTCTTTGGCTATTCTACAATCTATTCACCTTTTCAGCACAAGTAGGCTACTTTCTGTGCAGCCGCACACACACACTCAGGCATGCCAAACAAGCATACACAAAAGTTTCAAGAGTGGGGGATGGAGTAAAAGATGGAGACAAATTGAAGTGTGATTTATTTTCGCGGAATGGATGTACAGGACTGAGCGGCGGTCATATTTTGTACCGCTATGCGGTACATCTAGTTTAGTAAAGATTTATGGGCTGCGTGATGTTGTGAAAAATAAATATAAAAGACTAAGTGCTGTGTATGCAAACTTTTTTGTGATTAACATTTTTGTTAAACTTCAGTCAAAGTTTTTGATGTCAAAATTCATGCAGACAAAATGTATAATATAATTTCTTTAATCAGTCATTTGAGATTAGACTACATGTGCTCACTGATTATGGCACTGACTATGTTTCTTGTATATTTCAACCATAAACATACATTCAAGGTGTTTTGGTCTTGTCACTAGAAATCTTGTGTGACTCCAAATTTGGTCCATGTATCAAATTTGGTCATGAAAAAATAATGATAAAGGATGCAAGAGATCATTTTTGCTATAACTAAAACGGTAAATGATTTGATCATTCTTATCAGCTGTCTTGAAAATTGGTTTCTTTCATCTCAATAGATCAGAAGTAAACCATGTAAAAGAGATTAATGACAACTCATGTATTATGGATTGGTTGTCGCTTCATGAATTAGATGCAGATTTGCAAGCTTACTTTAAAAAAAAAAAAGAGGCAATAATGAACAAACAATCAAAAGGTGGAGCAGCCCAGAAAGGGACGGCAGTGATGACAAAGCAAATTCAAATGAACGAGAAAGGAAGAGTTAGGTGAGCTCTGACATTGCAGGCTGGAAAGAAAATAGGCTGATGGTGTAAGGGGGTGGAGTGAGATAGAGATCGGAAGATAGAGAGAGAGAGAGAGAGAGAGAGAGAGGAAAGGAAAGAGGGAGGGGAAAGAGCAATATGGAAATGATGAATGTTTGACTGTTGGGTGGTGACGGCAAACAAAGCCATGATAAAGGGACACCACTTTCTACTCACGTGCAGCACTTGGAGTGAATGTAAATAGAGTAAACAGAGAGAGAAATCAATCGCTGTTTAGTGGACTTTGTGTATATTTGTACGTTTAAAAAAAAAAAGATAAATGTGGTGCAAGTGGCTGCGGTGTCCATATCACATTTGGGTCCAAGTGCCCATGGGGACCCGCAGTCAGATCTGACCTGTGTTCATTTCCCGACACCTCATCTTTCTTCATCTCTCTTCCTGTCACTTTTCACTGTCCTACCTGAATAAAGGCAAAAGGCCCAAAATATATACTTATATATAAACATAAACTGTGTGTGTGTGTGTGTGTGTGTGTGTAAAAATGCATTTCAGTGTGTGTGGGTCCGTATGCTTTTTGTATGTTTGTGTGATATAGACAATCTGTGTGTTTGTGCATACTTCTAAGCCTCTAAGCCTCTCTTAGTGCTTACTGTTTAGGCTTTTCTACAAGATAATTTGTGTGTGTATGTGTGTGTGTGTGTCAGCATATGTGTGTGTGTAGGCGCGTCATTTTGTCTCTGAGTGTGTGGGCGGGGTGTTTGTTATGGGATAGTGGATGATAAGTCGCTGGTGCAAAATCCAGTGCCTCAGCACCAGTCACATATATCAACAATGTGCTTTAGCCTCTCTGGGGTGGCTGAGACAGAAGGCTCTCCTACTCCCACCAGAAGACCAGAAGGAAGGAGGAGAGATGCAATTATCCCATATGAGCTCAGCTCACAGATACTGATGCTGCCAGTTCACACACTCCACGCCACAGTACATCATAAACATCTTAGCCACGTTAGAATATGAAAAATGACTATGGTGGGGAGCAGAGCACCAGAAATAATGCATCCAGTGTGCTTTGAGTTGAGGTTGTAGGAAGTTTTGAGGCTACCCATTTTTGTGTCCTTGAGTGTGTGTGTGTGTAAAAGTCACTGTACTGTACACGTGACTCTCACAAGTACCACAGCAGGGCAATCTATAACAGTGAAGGAGCAGGCTCCGTATTAGTAGATGAAGAAAGCCCGGACCAAATTGACTTGGCTGACATCCACACTTCTACCCCTCCCTCCCATTTCCACTGTGTGGTCCCATTAGCCATATAAAGTTGGCGCAGGCCCGTATTAAGGCATCTCTTGTCATAAGCACAGGATGGGGCCAAAAGGCTAAGTGCCTGGCAGAGTTGTAATGTCTCACACCGACGAGCTCTTCAGCCTCGACCGCTAATTACCACCATGCTCCGCCACGTCCATTCCCCCGGCGATGCCAGCTCAATCAATTACAAGGGGTGAGGAAGGGCTCCCGAGACTGTCAGGGCACTGGTGGTCCATCCCCCCCACCCGCCCACCACGGGTTGTCTCCCAGTGACAGTGACAAATCCACACACGCTCAGAGGCCTCAGAGTGTTGTCCAGGGACAGCTTCATTTGCATCTGGATCAGCCTTTATTAATTAAGCGGCCTCGTTTGTCCAAAGACTACCCTTGTCTATTTAATTTACACCGTTTACACACACACACACACACACACACACACACACACATTGGATTAGCAATAAATATGTACACCTGTAATTTAAACAGTGGAGGCAACAAATGCAGCGGCTAGATATTAATTATGACCGCCGCTAGCGAAGCGGTCATATAGTGATTGTCAATTTTTTTTTTTTTCCCCGTCATCTACTTCCTGAATTTTTGCTCAACGATACCCGGGACACCAAAACACCGGGGCACGTGAAATTTGGTGGGTATGTAGCCCCACTAGACTTTTAAGGAAAAATTTTGTTTGGTCCCCGGGGGCCACTCCCTCCCTGCGCTGGGCCCCCCGAAACCCCAAAAATGCAGTTTTTCCTAAATAACTACCTGAACCGTGGCACCGAGGATGAAGAAATTTTTATGGTATATTGGTCTCAAGGGCCCACATCAACCTAGCCCATAATCACTCATATGTGATTTGCACCCCCCCCCCCGGTAAAAAATGAAAATGCAATATCATTCTGCTTTAATCGCCCCTCTCTTCAATTAAGATGTTCAGAACTGCACCAAATTTTATGTGTATGATTAACCTGACATTCTCTGGGGGTATGCCAAGTTTTGTAGAATTTCATCCATGGGGGGGTCTAAAACAATTAAGTTATGTGTACATTTAGTGCCTGTACACTCATTGTAGATGGTGGTGCACACATATACACACGCACACACACACACACAGGCACGCACATACCATCAGTATCGGCAATTAGAATGGCCTATACATAATTTCAAATTCAGTAGGATTAAAGGAAAACCAAATATTCATCATAACTAGATGTACCGCATAGCGATACGAAATATGACCGCCGCTCAGTCCTGTACATCCATTCCGCGAAAATAAATCACATTATTCAATTTGTCTCCATCTTCTACTCCATCCCCCACTCTTGAAACTTTTGTGTATGCTTGTTTGGCATGTGTGTTTTGGGCGCACACAAAAGTAGCCTACTGGCGCTGCAAAGGTGAATAGATTTGTAGCACTTGCCAAAAAATTTGTAGCATTGTTATAAAACCTTTAAAATCTCTAAACAATCACAAGTAGGGCAGTTCATCACAGTCCATCCATTGCAACTGGACTGATGAAAGGTACACCTGTAGGCTACATTGTATTTGGGAAAAGCAGAAGGTAGCAGCATAATGTATTTAAGGTATTAATGTATTAGGGATTGTTTTTGTTATTTAACAAAACAATCCCTGTCAGATCCATGCAGTTTTCAACAGCTATCAAGAAGAGAGGTCATGTCATGGATTTTTGTGAATGTTTATTCTTCTACATATGCAAGAGTTTAGTCATCTAGTTCATATGTTATTCAACTTAATTGTCAATGCACAAATTAAATACCAGTAGTCTAAAACAAAATGCAGTTTTACCCAGTGGTGCAAATAACTGACATGTCCAAAAGGGCCTTCATGAAATGCGTCTCTAGATACACATTTTAACGGCCAAGTTGAAGAGCTGCTGTCCGTTATTGTTTGTGCAAATATAGGCTGATTCATGTTCCCTTGCATTTTGCAACTATTAGATCCATGGTTAGTCTGGCTTTCGCCAGACCAAGCTCAATCTTTTAAGAAATCGAAAAAGAAACTGCCGGCAGATCAGGCTGGGTTCACCCAGCCTAGTCCATGGTAGGCGCCCGATAGAAATAACCTATATTGTCCCGGTTTAATTTTGCGATTGAGATATCCACGCACTGGCGCCCCCTCTGCAACGTTTGCCCCCCGGTTTTAGAGCTATTCTAAATGCAAAAATGCATAGAGGGAGTTATGACAAAACCGTGACCGTTAAACTATAAGCTATATAATGTAGACCCTATGCTAGGCCTATTACACAACATATATTGTCACTAGGCTATGCTGGCGACCCAAATAAAATCTCCTTTGGGAACCAACAGTATCAAGCGGACTTAAGCTGCCACCTCTTGGCGAAAAGTTAATAATTTTGCATATCAGTAGTAATACATTTCACGCAGCTGCGTGAATCACGGAAAGCGCGAATGAAGTGGACACTTCTAAATGGGACCCACTGCACAGTAGCTGAAGGTCTGTGGCTAAAGCAGCCATAATAAAGAAAGTGTTATCATTGTTTGGATACTTCACACACATGTGCTTTTTAATTGCATAGACTACAACTACCAAGCTGGAATCAAAGCACATCGACTCCCCTCTCACACCCTAAACACGCACTTCGAACAAACAAAAAGCATCTCAGGCTAGCCATAGGCAAAACTATCAGACCGGTGTAACGTTGGTACTAAATCATCCATCGCAAACAATGATTTTTGTAGCTCGCTTTTGCGCTCTAAAACATTTGTTTTAAATGGAGATGTAGATCATCACGGGTGCATTAATAAATCTACATTGCAAATTATTCACTTTGACGAATTTATGTTTCAGTCCTAGTTACTTAACTTTGAGCCATGCTCTTCCTTACTTGAATCACCTTTGAAAATAGAGGATTGAAGTAGCCTAGTGGGTGTTTGGGAATGAACATTGACTCAGATGCTTTTTGAGACTTTGAGCAGAAATGTCCCAGCCCGGAGTTTAGGATGCATCATAGACAGGTTATCTTTCAGGTAGCCTATATATTTTCCATTAGAAAACCATCACGTTAGCTAACGTGTTGTGGCTAACTCACTTAGCTCCTGCTAGTAGCCTAGGTTATGGTCATAAGAGAATGGGATGACAGTCGTAAGATAGAATTAGTGCTGTTATCAATTTGCTTGGTAGCCTAGAACCGCATTTATGGTTTTCTACAAATACATAATCAAATTGGCCTCCATCACTCAACCAATGCTAACGGTACATTATTTTACTTACCTCCTACGCTATAACTTACAAGATTAACGTAGCCTACCTGCAGTAAAAACCAAGCATGTCCGATAAACATTCTCAGATTTATTTCGGCTTCAAGAAGAAATGGGAATTACATTTCATGTGGAAATCATCCTACCCTTATTAGACGTTCTCTGCTGTAAACTACAGTGTTGTCCTTGTCTTTCCAACCCACATTAGATTAACTTCCAACAAAATTACGACTCACTGCAACGATGCGTCATCTGGTGGACAAACGACTACCTAACGCCAATACTGGAAATGCAGCCAATTGATGATGAATATTTGGTTTTCCTTTAATCCTGCTGAATTTGTAATTATGTATCGGCTGTTCTAATTGCCGATACCGATAATATGTGTGTGCCTGTGTGTGTGTGTGCGTATATATGTGTGCACCACCATCTACAGGCGAATGAGTGTACAGTCACTAAATGTACACATAACTTATTTTTTTTAGAGCCCCCCATGAATGAAATTCTACAAAACTTTGCATACCCCCAGAGAATGTCAGGTTAATCATACACATAAAATTTGGTGCAGTTCTGAACATCTTAACTGAAGAGAGGGGCGGGGAAAAATATATTATATTTTTACATAATATTTCAGATCACACAATGAGCTGTCATAATATTGGGCACAGATGCAAACTATATCTTATGCTATCTGGCTTTATCTTGGCTTCAAACGAATTTGGATACATTTAGATTGCTACCTTTTTTATTAATTGGCCATTCCTTTAGTAAATAATGAATTGTATAGCCAATCTAATGTAGCATCATCATCATTAGCCTTTATATCAGGCCTAGCAAGGACGTAGTCATGATGTCAACATTGGGGGGGGACTTGACAAACATAGGCACAGATGCAAAAAGTGTCTTATGGTGTAAGAATAAATGAATGACAAAATAAATGAATGACACATGTATGAACAAATTCATCATTTGAACTAAAAGGGCACTAGTTTCACTTTCGCTATCATTGCAAGAAATAGGCTACAATGGAAAATGCTTCAAAGATCCTCTGATCGGCTCCAAAAATGAATGTGGTTTCCTTAGCCTGTACACCTTTCCAACAAGTTTTATGATAATTGTACCGGTAGCTTTTGCGATATTGTTGACACGCATGATGCAGTAAATAGAAGCTTTTGATAGCGCACGCCACTTACGAAAAACGCAAAACCACCAGGACAAACCCCTGTGTTTAGGCTACTCACTCTGGAACCATCACTAGGCTAATAATTTGTGCGTTATTTACATTTGATTACATTTCAGATGGTGGTGTTTGTTGGTTTCCTATAGTAGCCTATACCTTTTTCTTTCTATGTCGGTATATGGGGGGAATCTCGTTAATTAGGCTACATATCACGGAGCTGAATGACTACTGTTCCTGACAGATAAAAAGGTTTTGTTCTGATGTCTTGTGGATGGAATAACAGGCGAGATCAGTGAAGAGACGGTGTACATAACATAGCCTTTTACGACAGTAATTTCGTTCAATCAGAGCTGCAGGAGACTTCAGAACAGTGATTGAATTGTGACGTTCATTTCCATGCAGGCGCAAACCGTTTATGACGAGCTATGTCATAATGGCCACAATGCATTTCTTTGACGTCATCGTCAGAATTTGTATAAATTCAGCTGATTTTACAGTATTGCCCCAGTCCCAGACGAGAGATTCAATCAGTCAAGAGAAAATACAGTTTTCATAATATTTCATTTTGACTAATATACGATTTCAGTTGATGTAAGTTTTCAGACAACACTCTAAAAACTAAATTAACAATTAGATTTGTTAAAATTCTAATAGATAGTCTAATTACATGTATCTTTTCATTTCTTTATTTTCCCAGAGACAGTTACACTTGGCTTCCGTCTCAATGGTATAACCATGAAAGACATAGGAAACCCAGGAAAGGAGCCACCTGAAGACCATTCCTCCAGGCGCCGTGAGGATTGGCCTCGTGAGTCGGAGCCAAGGTTACATTTCCCGCTTGTAACCCAACAGGACATCTTCCCTGTGGCAGATAGTCGGGTGACGCTCACGCCACACGAGCCCACCCGCTTCCCGACACTTCACGGAACAGTCTCGCTGACCTCCACCGCAGCCACGCTCCACCCAAGGCTTCAGGTGACAAAGTCCACCGCGCCTCATGGAAGGTTGCCTCTGGCCAGGAACGGGGTGACTCAGAGGGAACTGCGAGCAGCAGTTGGGTCGATGGGCCGGGCACCTGGAGGAGACCCTAGGAGCATCGCGGCAGCTTGTCAGTCCGCACACATGATGCAGGCCGGCCCCTCTGGGAGTGGATTGGACCTGACGGGCTCTGCAGGCCCGAGGCCACTCAGACCACTGCCTCCTGCAGACACGAGGCCCAGGGAGCCCAGCAGACCCACGCAGCCAAGAGCAAGCAGGCGCCGCAACAAAACAATGCAGGGTGAGGCGGTCCATGCAGAAGAGCCGTCCCGAGTTGTTCGCCTGGAACCAGTTCCACCACCACAGTCCCCGGCAGCACCTAGCGACATCGGGAGGCGCCCAGGAAGACGCCGAGCAAAGCACAATCATGACTCTCCGGCTTATACGTATGTGTCAGCAAACACAAATGAATGTGTTTGCTTCGCTGCTGGTGACAGCATTAGCACCAATTGGAGTGAGTACCAGGAAAGGACCAGGCCACGGACGGCACCACGACTTCCTCCATTTGAGCGATCTCCACTGGCCCCGAGGCCACGTCTTCTACCCAGGAGGCCACAAATGGAGGCCAGACGCCTCAGTAGCATTGTTGACCAATCCACCACACTCCCTCCACTGAGCCAGAATGCATCTATGGTCTGTAACATCAGTGATCAACAGCAGATGAGGGAGCTCCAGCAGGCAACCAGCGTGCCTCACAGCACAGCCTGGGATCACGAGCCGCCACGCATGATCCTGTCCGCCTTGAGAGAGACGCAGCAGCAAGCATCCGTCAGCCTCCACGGCCGCGGGAGTAACGTAGCCGCTTCCTCTAGGACCCAAAGGGACCCTGGGTATGAGCAGGACGTGCACAGTGTCATCCCCGAGCACGCAGTTCCACTGGAGACTTTGCAAAGCGACGCCAGAGAACGCAGATGCACGTGCAGACCGCCGCACAGGCACCGGAGACGCCTCACGCTCGCGTTGCCGATGGCCCGCACCTTCCGTCTCAGAACCCGCAAGCCCATGTCCACTCACAGAGTGGTCCTTGGATGAGCGCCGCGGCGCTGTGTGTCTGCGGGGACTTGGACTCAGACAGGTAAGGGTTCAAAAGCCCGGCAAGATCTAAATATTGTTCATTCAGTTCATTTAAGGGTAGGGAATAACCACACAATAAGCCTAAGCACCACAAACTAATCATGCTTCATCCTGTTCTTCCAGTCAGTCAGAGGAGGATCCATTTGTCAACTTCCAGTTCCCAATTTACTCACCATCAGTTGGACACACGGGTACACATGATGCTACTAATATCAGCACAACAATTAGAAGGATCCAAGCATAACAGAAGGGATGGCATTTGATTTTCCACCATATCAACATCAGAGGCCACAAACTCCATCGATACAACAAGGCATGAATCTGCATTCTAGGAGTACACTGGTCCTCTAGGTTTGGCCAGAGGATGATAGAAATGGAGCTGTGTGTCGGCGGGGATTTGGATGTAGACAGGTAAGGCCTACTCAACAAACACCCATATCACTACAAATCAATGCTTAGTGTCAGAAACACAGTAGACTGCTTTTAGTAATCTGCTTCTCTTTCACAGTCGAGGGGTCCATCTCTCTACTTCCGGTCCCCAACTACTCAACATCAACTGGACACACAGGCAAACTTGGTCGCTACTTTGACCAGCGCAATGATTTGAAGGACCCTGCATAAGAAGACAAGAGGTGGCACATTTTAGGGGTTGCATCAACATCACAAGCCACATCATCTATGCTCCTGATCATCTATTACTGCACACTAAGAGGTAGGTTGTTACTCTTTATTCCCAACTGCAAAGGATGACAGAAAGGAAATGCCTGCTGCCAGTGGGGAATTTTTAATGTTCTGTGCTTTCAGACCATCTGTAGAGGGGGACATAGTTATTTGAGTTTATTCAAGGACTGCACACACAGGCAGGTATGTTAACATTGACATCAAGAGTCCATTTAACATGTCTTACTGCCACAGGTACATAGTTAATTGTATAAATGTTTTTGATGTTTTTGTGTTCTCTCCACTTCTTTCCTACAGCTGAGGGGTCTATTTGTCTACTTCCAGTCCCCAGTTACTCAACATCAACTGGACACACAGGCAAGCTTTGTGCTACTCACAGTTCACCAGCGCAATGATATGAAGGACCCACCCTGCGTATCAGGGAAAAAAGAGGTGGCACATTTTGGCTTTCTCATCAGAAGCTACATCACCTATGGCACCTATGTGCCCACCACCCCTCCAGGATAACAACAGAAGGAAATGTGTGTCAGTGGGGACTTGGGTTTGGACAGGTAGGTAGTTAGTGAACCGAGTAAGTGTCCATTTAAGATGCATTGCTGCCACAACACATGGTATAATGATTTATATTCTCTGCTTCTATTTTACAGTTGAGGGACCCATCTGTCTACTCCCAGTCCCCATGAACTCACCATCAACTGGACACACAGGCACACCCAACACCACAAAATATCAGGGCATAGAGAAGAAGGATTCCAGCATGGAATCAGAAGAGCTGGAACTTTTTGCCTATTACTTAAACCACATCAGGACCGAACACATCAATCATACATAACAGGTCTCTGTAAGTGAGGACTGAGAACCCACCCCCTGGCTAAAAGTCCAGCAGGTGAAAAGGAATGGAATTGTGTGTCAGTGGGGAGTTGGATTAAGACAGGTAAGATCCAGAAAGTGTGTGCTGGACCACTAATACTTGCCTGAACACAGTGTAACACCTGTATGTGTTTCTCTTTTACAGCCTATAGCTTCCATCTGTCTGTTTACACTCCCCATTCAATCAACATCAACTGGACACACATGAGAATAGTCTCAAAGATAAGGATCTAAATAAGGAAGAACTTAAGAAGACATCTCTTTCAGACAGGATTTGAGATGGTATATGCAAAGTTGACACAGCTATATTTTTTACTCAAACTTCAACCCAATTTTTGACTCAAGCATGACTCTCAGATCTTATTGCTGTAAACTGTCACCCATCATGAAGCTTTTCACGGCCTTCCTCCCTGTTTTACCCTGCCTTTATTGATCTCCCTAACTTTCACACATTCTGCAATAAAATAAACATTTTAAAGTTTTGTTCGAGAAGGGTCTTTGCAGTGTTGAAAAATATCCTTTAAAATCGATGAGCTTTCCACTTTACTCGATTGAAAACCTACTGGCATTTTCAGATTTTATTTCAAGGTATTTTCACACAAAAAGTCTATAAATTGTAAACAAAATTACATCACAGTGAACAGTTTCTGATGAACACATTGACATTGAATAAAACCAAATGGCACCCTACACAACATTTTTCATGCCGTAATACTGATTTAGAAGCTTTTTACCAATGATAGTCTTATCATTGTATATCATAGTATCAAAGCCAAACAACATGACAATACTATGCAACACGGCAACTTTTCAAAACTCATAACTCAGAAGAAGTATAAAAATGATTTATTTATTTAGTGCTATTATTATTGTTAATAATAATAATAATAATAATAATAATATTTCAGATCACACAATGAACTGTGTCATAATATTGGGCACAGATGCAAACTATATATTATGCTATCTGGCTATATCTTGGCTTCAAACGAATTTGGATAAATTTAGATTGCTACCTTTTTTATTAATTGGCCATTACTTTAGTAACTAGATGTACCGCATAGCGGTACAAAATATGACCGCCGCACAGTCCTGTACATCCATGCCGCGAAAATAAATCATTAATTAATGAATTTGTCTCCATCTTCTTACTCCATCCCCCACTCTTGAAACTTTTGTGGATGCTGGTTTTGGCATGCCTGAGTGTGTGGGTGCAGCTGCACAAAAGTAGCCTACTGGTGCTGAAAAGGTGAATAGATTTGTAGAATTGCCAAAAAAATGTGATAGCATTGTTATAAAACCTTTAAAATCTCTAAACAATCACAAGTAGGGCAGTTCATCACAGTTCATCCATTGCAACTGGACTGATGAAAGGTCACACCCTGTAGGCTACATTGTATTTGGGGAAAGTAAAAGGTAGCAGCATAATGTTATTTATTTATTTATTTATAAACAAAAACATCCCTGTCAGTTCCAGGCAGTTTTGGATGGATGGATTTTTGTGAATGGTCATGTCATGGATTTTTATGAATGTTTCTTCTTCTACATATGCATAAGTTTAGTCATCTAGTTCATATGATATTCAGCTTTATTGTCAATGCACAAATTAAATACCAGTAGTCTAAAACAAAAAATGCAGTTTTACATCCCAGTGGTGCAAATAACTGACATGTCCAAATGGGCATTGATGAAATGCTTTGCTAGACTGTTCATACACATTTTAATGGGCCAAGTTGAAGAGCTGTACTGTCCGTTATTGTTTGTGCAAATAATAGGCTGATTCATGTTGACAAAACCATGACTGTTAACAAACCATAAGCTATATAAGGTAGGCCCTATGCTAGGCTTATACACGGGTTTCCCGTTTACCAACAAAACTAGATGCGCGCGCAGCCGTGGGGCAGAAGACGCTTTGTGGCCGTCCACAACGTTATAAACTTAACCTAACTAGTCGGCTGCTGTAAGCTACAATCAGATTTTTTTTGTATACCCCTGTTGTCTCAATGATAATAACATCTCATTTCAGACTATATTTCAAAGTTTGCCGCTCATTTGTATTATTAATATAACATCGTTATTTTGTCATTTTTTGGCTAAGACATGCATTCCGTTAGGGATATTGAACATATTTAACATTCTCTAACCATCGTGATTTCGAATTGGTGCAGTTTTCAGCACAACAACTCATTTTATTCTTTTGCTCTATGCTGTTCTACGGAGCTTTCTGCCTCTTGGTTGCGCACGCATGTTTTCGTGACGTTGCATAGAAATCCATGTATTGAGCATTACAGTCCCGCCCACAGCAGTTTCCGGAAGTAAGAATTCAATACAATTTCTCCATTGACAATTGGGGTAAGCTATCTTTTACTGATGGGTATAAGCCATAAAAACGTAACCATACATGGTAGACTTAAAACCTACGGCTGTACTAAGCGATTATATATGCTCATATAGAGGGCGAAAATTCAAGGGGCACTAACCTTGTTTTGAGATAAATGTCTTTTAATCGCGATGTCTTGGATACTTAATTACCCACAATACCACAATTTGAAACCACGTTTCAAATACGAGAAAATAAATGTCTAGATAAAATAAATGTCTCAATGAGATGAGGTCTGACGTTAGCCAGGCTAGAGTCTTTTACTGCCTATGGCGAAAATCTTAATGTGAATAAAAACTTTCTAGACGAACATTGGTACTTGTATCAACAAGGATTGTGGTTTATATATCACACGAACTTAGTCAGGGCCAATACACCATCAAATAGAACACTGTAAATGTTAGTTTAAACCGCCGCGTTAGGTTGCATACCGGCCGAAAAGGGGGACAGAGGACGCAGTGGCATGCCTTCTCCACTCCCTCCTTCACCACCTCCAGACTCCCCATAACTTTGCCTTAGTTCTGTTTGTTGACTTCAGCTCCGCATTCAATACAATCCAGCGCCATCAACTCATCAAGAAACTACAGCACCTGAATGTCACCCCTCCCCTCATCCACTGGATAAACAATTTTCTCAGCAACCGGCCACAGACAGTGAAAATAGGGACAACATCATCATCAACCATCATCACCAACACTGGAACCCCTCAAGGTTGCGTACTCAGTGCCTTTCTGTACACACTTTACACAAATGACTGCCAGAGTTCACTACCCAACACCACTTACTACAAATATGCAGATGACACAGGCATAGTAGGACTACTTACAGACAACAGTTCCATCACAGCTTACCACCCATCACAGATTTTGCAATATGGTGCTCTGATAACTACCTCCAACTTAACATTGACAAGACAAAAGAACTGGTCATTCATACATCAAAATCACCCCCTGGACTCACTCACATCACCATCCAGTTGCACAGGTCATCACTTTCAAATATCTTGGTCTCACCATTGACAATAAGCTTAACTTCAATGAACATGTCACCATCACACAGAAACGTGTACAACAGAGACTGTATGCAATCCGCAAACTAAGATCACTGTATGTTGCCCCCCATCTCCTTCTGCTACAAAAGCATCATCCTGCCCCTTCTACTCTACTCCTCCCCCTGTTTCTTCACCATACTGTACTACATGTCACCAGCAAGAACAAACTCATTAAAATTTCACACTTAGCATCCAAGATAATACAGCTTCCCACCCCCAGCCTCACTGATGCAAATGACACAGCCACCACACGCCTTGCACGCACGATAGTAAGCAGCCCTGACCATCCCCTGAACCGTTTCTTCACCCTACTCCCATCTGGCCGCAGATACAGAGCCCTGGACTGGAAAAAAGCGCACTTTAAGAAAAGTTTTGTACCCTCAGCAATCACTGCACTTAAAGGGACACCAGGCAAGCCTGATGCTTTTTTCTCTACGAAACTCCCCCTCGCTCGGTCTGAAGCTCTTTTCCTTTTCTTTGCGTCTTCCGTCAAGGGTTTTCGCTGCTTCTTCGCCAGCTCTGCCATTATACACACATTTGCAACAATCTCTAGCGTTTCGTTAGCCTGCCTCTGTGCTGTAAACTGATCCTGCTTCGGTCGGCGGGTAGGATACACCGAACTTGCAAGTGGGATATTCTTCCTACAGGCAGGGGCGGGCGAGAGAGCCTTCATTCGCCCCGTAATGAGTCATTTAACCATATACCGACTTACGAAGATGATTAATTAACACGAAAACGTTGCCTGGTGTCCCTTTAACAAATTCCTGTGACAATCATCCACCCCCCCTATTCTTTTGTGTTTTATGTTGTCTGTACTGTCCACCTTTTTGCTTGTTTGGTGTTGAGGAGGGAGGGAAACTGGAGGGGGGGGTATGGGGGTGTGTTATATGTTATATGTCATGGGATGTGTTATGTTATATGTTATATGTATGAGGCTGTGCATATCCTTCATGGAATATAATGATATGTGTGAAAAAGAATATCCTTATAGGACAATAAAGACTCTGTACTTAACTTTTCAGGTAGCCGATAGGCTAATCATAGCCTTTCAGACATTAGAATGTCATTATAATGCCGCTAACATTAGCCTACATGCTGCAACACAGGTATGAAATATATTATGTTTTAGTGACCTTGTTGTTTCTATGAACATGAATTGTTGTTTATAGGAAACATCAACTTAGTCGAGGCATAAAAAGCCCTGTATATCCTCATTAAGTACTAAACTTTTGAACTAGCTAGCTAGCTGATAGCACAAGCTGGATGCAACCACCGGCTAGACACTGCAGTAAAATGGTTAGCAAACCGTCCATGCCCCCGTGAATATTTCAGTTTCAATGACGAAATCAAGAGTGTCCAAAGGGGTGAAAACCACTTTAAATCGGATCACATTATTGACTGTTGTGTGTCCGAGGGTTAGCTTGTGGGTTTTGTAAGGGCCAGCATGAGGGACAAGACCTACAAATTTGTGTGGTGAGTTTTGCAGGGAGGCTGGTAATGCTAGTTAACATTAGCTAGGCTCCTGTAGCCTTCATACTGTAGTCATATCATCGATCATTAACCTAGAAATTCTTCGTACATTTAATGAACATTTTGTGTAATAATTCACAGCAAGTTAATAAACTGAATATGGTGGTCCAAGAGCAGACCATGCACCGGTCCATGCATCAAGATGGCAGTTAACCGCTTTCACACACACACACACGATATAAAATACACAATATAAAATACACGATGGTAAATATAACATTCCATACCAAAACACTATTATTTACACGATTACTCCTGAAATAACTGCTATTCATTCACTATAAAATATCATTCACTATAAAAATCACTTTTACAATATACATTCACTATAAAAATCACTGTTTGGAGGAAAGGGTTTGCGTGCTGTCGCCGGTTGGAAATGGTTTTGCGCTGGTTTCGTGCATTGCTTTTATTCAGTGAGGCGCGGTGGTTTATGAGTAGTAGTTCCTTCGCTCGGAAATGAAAATATGTACAGTCTTGTACCTTGGACTTTCTCTTCGTTTTTTCACTCGAAATGATATGTTGTATGCTTATGACTTACGCCGTGGCTGATTAGCCTAAGACATGCTCTAAAACTCTTTAGACCAACAAAAGTAGATGCGCGCAGCCGTGGGGCAGAAGACGTCTGGTGGCCGTCCACAACGTTATAAACTTAAAATAGTCGGCTGCTGTAAGCTACAATCGGATTTTATTGTATACCCCTGTTGTCTCAATGATAATAACATCTAATTTCAGACTATATTTCAAAGTATCATTTGCCGTTCATTTGCATTATTAATATAACATCGTATTTTGTCATTTTTGGCGAAGACATGCATTCCGTTAGGGATATTGAACATATTTAACATTCACTAACCATCGTGATTTCGAATTGGTGCAGTTTTCAGCACAAAAACTAATTTTATTCTTTTGCTCTTTTGCATTGCTCAATGCTGTTCTATGGGGCTTTCTGCCTCTTGGTTGCGCATGCATGTTTTCGTGACGTTGCATAGAAATCCATGTATGTATGGGAGAAATGAATGGGACATTTACTTCCGGAAACTAAGCTCTCTCGGAGGAGGGGTGGGACTGTGATGCTTCGCTAGCGGCAGTCATAATAATTTGGCTACATTTCCAGATTGGCGTTACGTAGTCGTTTGTCCACCAGATGGCGCATCGTTGCAGTGAGACGTAATTTTGTTGGAAGTTAATCTAAAGTGGGTTGGAAAGACAATACGCTTCCTACAAGGACTGTAGTTTACCGCAGAGAACGTCTAATAAGGGTAGGATGATTTCTGCATGACAAATGTAATTCCCATTTCTTCTTGAAGCTGAAATAAATCTGAGAATGTTTATCGGACATGCTTGGTTTTTACTGTAGGTAGGCTATGTTAGGCCTACATCTCAATTTAAACCAAATGTTTTAGAGTGCACGTTGAGAGATGTATGCAAGGCCTGTACCTACACATATTTGTTGCACGTGCTACAAAAATCATTCTTTGCGATAAATGATTTAGCATGGGCGGATTATGAACTTTCGGGCCCCTGGGCACAAATGTTTTAAGGGCCCCCCACTAATTGAACATTTTTAATTTGTTTGATGTGATTTCCTGTATTCTGGTGCATTTTGGGGATGGCCAATACTAAATTCAATCAGATTCATAGCCTACATCCTGATGTGTTGATATTGAGGCAATGATTCCATGCAAAGGCTTGGGCTTCAGGGCCCCCGACCCCTTGGGCCCCTGGGCCTGGGCCCGGTAGGCCCGTGCATTAATCCATCCCTGTGATTTAGTACCAACATTACACCGGTCCGATACAGTTTTGCCTATGGCTATACCGTGAGACTGAGACGCTTTTTGTTTGTTCGAAGTCCGTGTTTAGGATGTGAGAGGGGAGTCGATGTGCTTTGATTCCAGCTTGGTAGTTGTAGTCTATGGGATTAAAAATTTAGAAGTGTCCATTTCATTCGCGCTTTCCATGATTCACACAGCTGCGTGAAATGTATTACTACGGATATGCAAAACTATTAACTTCCCAAAGAAGATTTTATTTGGGTCGCCAGCATAGCCTAGTGAAAATGTATGTTGTGTAATAGGCCTAGCATAGATAGATAGATAGATAGATAGATACTTTATTGATCCCCAGGGGAAATTCAAGGTCTCAGTAGCATACAGACAACACACACACACATTCATTAACACAGGGCCTACTTTATATAGCTTATAGTTTGTTAACAGTCACGGTTTTGTCTTAACTTCCTCTATGCATTTTTGCATTTAGAATAGCTCTGAAACCGGGGGCGAACACGTCGCAGAGGGGGCGCCAGTGCGTGGATATCTCAATCGCAAAATTAAACAATATTTCTATCGGGCGCCTACCATAGGCTGGGTGAACTCAGCCTGATCTGCCGGCGATTCCTTTTCGATTTATTAAAAGATTGAGCTTGGTCTGGCGAGAGTTGTACTGAAAACCAAATTCCTTGGAGAGCACTAGAATGAAATTGCCTGGCAGGCAGTATGGCTGTTGAAGAATGGTTCAGATATGTGATTGCTTTCAGGATTAAAGTTATGCCTTGCTGGAGTGACCCTGGGTGGGTTGAGGGTTGTTTTGTTGTCATGGACAATATAGGGATCCTCGTTGGCTTTTCGCTCTGAGATAGTACAGCAAGTTCTCCAACCATAAAGGCCATTCAAAGAGCCCTCTGGCATTATGAGAACAATGTGAATAGAAATTAAAAGAAGACAATTTGCCCAGATGTCAATCTCATGCAAGCCTACTAACCTCCCTTTCACCCTTCCCCTGCCCCTCGATGGGTCTGGCGTCTCTTCCTATGGTCCTGTGGAGGCATACAGTATATATTGAAAGTAGCAGTGATGAACTATGGAGCATGACTCACCACATGAGCACACACACACACACACACACACACACCATGATGCCAAGTGCACAGACACACATCAGTGGGTGGGCAAAGAAAACACGGCGACCCCAAAGCCTCTGTGATATTTCCCCTGAAATACCACTTACATAACCTAGCACACTCACCTTGCTTTCGTACTAAAAAAAAAAGAAAAGTACAGATAAAAAGACAGAGAAGACGAAGAAAAAATCTCTCTCATTCCTTCCTTTAGCAGCCAATGATTACTCAGCACTGAATAGCCCTTGACTTTCTTCTTAAAAGGAAGGGATGGAAAGTGACTGCAGTCTGAGCTGAGGTATTACTGTGGTTAAAATTTGAGTGGCAGCCGTATTGACATCATGGTGACTGAGGCCCGATAGCAAATGCAAGCCTGTTACTCAGAGCTCCATTGTAGTGGGTGACGAATGTAATTGAATTCAGACAGATTGATAATTATGTGCTTGATCCAAGTTAAGGAGGGTACACAAACACATACAGTACACATACACATACACATACATACACACACACACACACACACACACACACAGAAAGACTGTGTGAGAAAGCGAGAGAACTTATGGAGGGACTGTTTTAAAAAACCCAGCCTCAGCACAGCATAGTCTCCACTTTCACTTTTCTCTCAAATCACTCACGCTCATTCTCTCTCTCTCTCTATTCCTCTCTCTCTGTCTGTCTGTCTGTCTCACTGACACTGCTCAGTCTTCGCCTCTGCTCTCACACACAGCCTGCCTTCATAACACACTGCGAATGATAAAGTGGTGCTGATTAGGCCAACGAGGAGACCAATCAGAGGTGTGAATGCGTGACTGGGCAGCAGAGGGAAGTAAAGCTGAGCCCTGGAGACTGATCTGAAACCAGTCCCAGCATGCCCCTCTCTACAGATAACAACTGCCGCCAGACAATAATAAGTCGTCAGTGGTTAAGAATTTTCTGTAAACTACATAATAAACTATTGTTGCTGTTTGCATAAGATTTTACTTCAGATGTTGAGTGAGCTACTGTATATGTGATGCCGTTTCTGAAGTCCATGGTGAAGCCTAACTAAGAAATAGATCTACAACCTGTCTACTTTAGATCCTTTGCCTGGTTTCTTGGTTCTATTGGTTTACGATATTAGGTTATTGTAAGACCTTGGGTATTAATGTATTAAGAATGACAATCAGTGTATTTTTTAGTTTTTCTCAGTCACTTTGGTGCATTTCTTGAATCATCATTAACACTTGCACAACAGTTAGTGCATTTCTCAAAACAATTAGAGCAAACTGTGCCACATTGTGGGTAACCTGCAAAATCTTGCTCAAAATGCTTTGTTTATGCCTCAAAAGCAAACGTTGAATATTTAATTTATACCAATGAAACTGTCAGTGCAATCAAAAGGACAAGTCCTGATGCCATTGTTTATGTCAAGATAGTCAAATTGTTTTGTCTTGTTGTCAATATTACAGTTTACTCTGTAAGTATTTTCTAATGAACAATGCAACACACTATTTTCTATTTCAAAACTACAATGTTACACATTATTGTGTGTGGAGGGGGTTGACTGCAAGACAGTGGATAAGTTTTTTTTTTTTTCTGTTGACAGACATTGAGACAGTACAAAGAAAACAAAGGCTTTTACAGCATAGTGCAAATGAAACTTCCTGTCTGTCAGGTCAACTAGTTATGACAGCTAGTCAACATATTTGCATGTAATGACACAAGCGATGAAATAAGGCCAATTTGTTTTATAGGACAGGACTATTCAGCAGGGAACCAGTGTAGTGCATTTTGTCCAACATGACATAAGCAATTGAAAATAAATAATAATAAAAAACATCAGACGTTTATAAAATCTGTTGCATGGATGTACTAAAGCATATCTGTTCAAAATGGGAAGAACATTTTCAAAGGCAACTAGGACTAGGATATTTCTTAGATTTGTACATTTGTACATTTGTTTTCAAATGAGTTTGATCTATCTCTAAAGATCTCTAGATTTCTTCTTCATAGGATTTTTTTTTAATTACCAATGAAGTGTATACGTAAATATTTGAGCATATACAGCCTCTGCCTGTATGCATGCTCAAATATTTAACACATTGCCATTTTAGGAACACATCAATGACTGCAAATGTGCCTCCAAATGTGAGCCTTTATTCTAGTCTCAGTGATACAAAGACATGATACTGGGAGGGAAGAGTGGGTACGCCTTTCATAAACGTGCAAAAACAAAAGTTCCAACTTTTAGATTTGAATCTCAAATAAATTAAGAGGTCAGGACCTTGATGACCTCATGTGGTTGATTGCCTTGAAGAACCAGTACTATAGAATAGAATAGAATAGAATAGAATAGAATAGAATACACTTTATTGTCATGCCTGCATGAAAATTATCTTTGGTCTCACTGGTAAGAGTAGTATAAAAACACATAGGAAACTTAGAGTAGACACATTAATTCCATTACACATAGACATACAGTATATCCACAGGTTTGACACAGCACATCACATGTGCCCCCTCCCTCTGGCCCACACACACATGCATACACAGCAGATACAAAATCCTTTTCTGAACTTGACTAGCTGTGCATGCTTCTTCTCAATGGGTGAAATGTCTATCTTAAGTGGCGTTAACTGCCGAGTCATTTAGAAATATTTAATCAAATCCATACAGGAACGCGTTTACGGAAGCCACCAGGAGTAAATCATGGATCCATTTCTCAGCCTGTCAGCATAAGTAAAAAAAAAGAAAGAAAGCAAGCGAAAGAAAGAACAATGGCGAAGAAACAGAGAGAGAGAGAGAGAGAGAGAGAAAGAGAGAGAGAGAGAGAGAGAGAAAGGAAACATCCAATTCAGCAGCCAGAACTCTCTTTCTCTTCCAGCTGTCAGTCCCGTCTTCTGATCCTCTCCCTCTGTTTTTCCACCGTCCCCTGGGCATGTTAATGTGCCAAGCAGAGCTCGTGCTACAAAGGAAACGGAGCCGGCGCTGAAAGAGCATGTTTGAGGGGGATAAGAGAGTAACCAATGGGATAGAAGTCCCGAGCCAAGAAAACAGAACTTTTCTCCTTCGGGGGCTTCGCAAATTTATATATAGAACAACCTTTGAAAACAGCAGAACCGTGAGATAGCCTAACCCACTTCCTATCTTTACCTAAGGGCTGTTGCGAAAGGCAGGGAGGAGGAGGGGGCTAACGCTGAAGCAGTGCTGTTAAATGTTTGTGTTTTTTATGCTACAGGGAGAGAAGGGGTGAGAGACTGAGAATGAACGCTTCACCACACCAGAGCGCTGTGTGAGTCAGCCAGAGCTGTCAGAGCAGGTTACACTGACACACACGTGCAGGTGCACATGCGCTAAAGCTGCAGACACATGCTGGCTTGAACACACAATTACGTATGCAATAGTGAACATTATTGGCCACACGCATGAAAGGGTCTGTGATTTATAATACCAGGTCTATGTGGGACTTTTACGGACAGGGAGTAAAGATGAAGCAAGCCCAGGAAAATACGTGTTTTCAATATAACACATTATTCACACTATCAAAAGAAAAGTTCTTAAGCATTACAGTGGAATGGGTATTTCCGAAGATAAATACTGTTGTGATAATACATACTATTGTGATAATCACACACACACACGTATGCATAGTGCATATTTATTGGGTAATGCTAATGAAAACCTAGGTCTTGCTAATGCAAGTAGGGTACAGGCAGTGTGAAGTGGTCAAAATTAGGTCCATCATAAATTCTACTTTTAAGTATCCAGCCTGATTATCATCAATCCTAAGTACTGTGGGGACATCAGATCTCCTTGTCCTATATAATAAAAGTGGATATTATGCTGGGACACCAATGCAACCTTGAGTGTAATTGCAAAGGAGGTTACAGTTGCCAGTGGCACCTAATTCAGAGGTGAGCAGAATTATGTCAGTGAACAGTAACACACCTGTCATCATGTCCGCTATCTTATTCCAGGCGGTTTACTGATGTCCTATTGCTTTACTTCACCCCTGGTTTCTAAAATGAGTATTTTGCTGGTCTGTCTACATTCTACTATTTGGTGTAAGTAGTCAGAATAATTCAGTACACTGAAAAAACCAGGTAACAGATCTCTGTGGGAGAAGTACTGTATTCTGAGTCAGATTTAAGTGGCGCTGGTAAGTAATTGAGCAAAGGATATCATAGCAGACACATCCATTTGTTTTCCAGGTGCCTCAAGTTCAGTTAATTAATTACAAATGTCATAAAGGCTTGAAAGGTTTTCCGATACTTGTCATCCTCTCCGATCCCAGAGCCCCACCCCCCACCACAGATACACACACACACACACACCTCACTGTTAAATAGGGTTTGGTTGATTTGGTTGAGAGAGAGAGACACTTCTGGATGAAAAGGTTAATTTCAGGAAAACATCACTTCAGATTTCCTTGTAGGCCATCTAGGATTCAGTCTGAGAATGTCACAGTGCCCAAAAGGAGAGCCTGTCCGGCTATATGGAGCCATTCATTAAATGCCTTCTGACTGACAGAGGCTGCGGGCATGTTCAGCACCATGGACAGCACCCTGGAAGCTCTGGGACACAATAGACCCTTTCAACAAGGTAAACAAAAACAATGCTTGAACATTCTATTTGGGCCCCAATCTACTTCCTCTGCATTAAGATAACATATGGAATGTTAAAAAGGAAGTCTTGTGGGGCAAATTATGATGCTGATAATGGAACTCTCTTGAAAGGGTCCATAGCAATGGTTACCAGTGTAGAGGTGTCTATGTCCAGAGTTGTTTGATACCAGCCGGCCAAGTGAGGATTTGTTGCATCTAAACACATAATTTCCATCGCAAAGATATATCAAGCACTGATCTTTTTACTTAGCATATTTAGGCTTTCTGACAGCTGCAACTGTTTGGACCTATTGAAGGAAACACAAAATGTCAGATTGACTGCACAATGTTGCATCCCAAAGTTCAACATCTGTCATCCTAGTCAGAGACTCTTATTACTATAGACTTATTCAGCATGTAATTCAGCAATAAATTCATATATATAAGAAAAAGAAGATGAAGAACATAAATGACTTTTTTCTATAACAGGCTGCTTCAGTCAGATTATATTAAAAAGGGAAGTAGTGAACACATAACTGAGAGACAGAGCCAAATCATTTTTTAGCTATTGTTTTTTTTGTCAAAATGTAAAAGTTGTAAACTAAACAATGACTGAAAATTAACAAGAAAAACCCTGCAATCAGTGTGTTATCCTTTTTAAATTACATATAAATGACAGCAAATTAAGCAATCCATCCCTTTTTTTCTGTGTGTGGGATAATAACACACCTCATTAACCGTATATGGTCCCTTCCTGGAACAGTAAACCTAATTCCAGTGGTGCCAGCATTCCATAGCCCTAAATTGTAAACAGCCATTTAGTGGCCCTGGGGGAGTGGGGTGGAGAGTAGGGAGGCGTGGCAAAGGAGGGGAGGAGGGGAGGAGATGAAGGACGAGTGGCCGAGGGATTGGCCTTGGCAGGGTGGAGGCCACACAGTGCCAAAGCTCTCCATCAGCAGGGATGTAGAGGTGTGGAGAGTTGGAGGGAAGACTGGGTTGGAGGCGTGAGGCCGCCTAGGAGGCAGTCCATCTTTGGGCCGAGTGTGTCAGGGTGCCCCGGGAGATTGATGCCTGTGCACTCGAGCAGCGACCGGCCGCTCCCACCTCCCACTGCCCTCTCTCATGCTTCAGCAACTGCCAGCGTGGGGAAGGGCTGCGCACCCACACACACATACACATGCATGCACATGCACATACACATACACGCACACATGCACATAACAGGCTAGTTACACACACACACACACACGCATGCACATTACACACACATGCACATACGTACAAATATGCATACGCAAACATACATATACACATTTACATATATGTTAGCACAGGCACATACACAAAATTGTACACACAGCCACACACACTGTCCTTGCATATGTATCATAACGATACTCATTTGCATGTACCCACACACAGACACACACTAACATCACTCCTGAGAGTATATACTCACTTGACTGCTCCTGTGAGCAAACACCATTTGCAGTATGTCTTATAAAACCAGTATACGCACTGTGCTTAATGAACAAAACCGTCTCATAATGTTAAATGCATCTTCCTCCCTTCTTTCAAATGGTGCAACCCCCAATTAAACGAGCAAATTCCAGGAATATGCCAAGGCATTCAGTCATGTGGCCTTTAGGGAGGTTGAGTTTGGGGTTTGACAAAGCAGGAAGAAAATAGGGTGCAAGAGGACAGAAAGGAGAGAGAGAGAGGTAGATAGGATAGACAGAGAGAGAGAGAGAGAGAGAGAGAGAGAGAGCGTGCATGGCCTAGATTTGAACACAGCTGTATGAACTGGAAGAGTGCATGGGAAGTGGGGTCCTGGCTGTCCTCTGGTGCTGTGATACAAAAGCAGAGTGTGGCCTACCCCGGGGGTTTTGGCTGACACTTTGTTCAAACCCTCCTGAGGGGATACCAGCATCACCGGCCATCAATTATTTAAGAGCTTGTGTTCACGCTCATACAGTCACGCATGCATGCACAGACACACACACACACACACACACTTACATGTGGCCATACACCTCACCAACAAACGGTGCGGGAATGAAGTGTGTGGGTAGAGTTGGATGTATGTGTGTGTGTTGGGAAAAGGGGGTTGATGCTATGTCTCTGCCCATGTGCACACATGTTGACATGAGAAAGGGGGATGATAAACTGCATTAGCCATGGTGTTAGGGAGACAGCTGGAGATGGAACCGTATGAGGGGCTCTGGAGAAGCCAGTCAAAAGGCAGTAAATGTCATCCAGCTCTATCGCTCATCCACACCCCCTTAATCCCTCTAGGAGGATTATCTTCCGAAACACCTGGAAAGACGTTTTGAGTTATATTCTTATCTTGATCATTTGATCTTTTTGTGTGTTCTGGTCTTTTCTTATTTGACACACATTCGAACCAATGATTGTGCATATCGTGTGTGTTGGCTGTTTGCCTTCTGTCTTTCTTTCAATGTGTGTGTGTGACAAAGGAAAACAAAGACACAAAACACTGTTTCATTTTAAAGGAGGAACGTTTTACTGGAAAAAGCCTTTAAAAACATTATCCACTGTCAGAACCCAACACAGTAGAGTGTAAAACATCAAACTGGAGATGGTGTAAGTAACATTACAGACTAGTTACAGCAAATTGTCATCTTAAGTACATGTTTGTCTAACACAACAACACGGCTTGCAATAACAGTAATCTACCCAGATGTTTACTTGTCATTTCAAAAACTTACCAAGGAAATATTCATTTCCAGAACTAATACTGTGTATCAGAGTTAGCCACAAAAATCTTCCAATATAACTTCAAAACGTCAACACTAGTGACTTGTAAAAGCTCTCTCTATATTGTAGAATGCTATGTAAAGTACCATTAACTGCTACATAAATGTGTTGCGATGCATTATTCAACAAGCTGGGCTTTGCACTCTGTTAAAGTGAGATGTTGCACATACCGCTGAGTGAACGAGTGGAGCGGATTGTGTGAAAGCACAATCATTTCCCTCCGTGAGTGGACCACGGGCAGAGAGAGGCTATCAGGGCTCTCCGTACAATCACTGCAGCTTCAATCAATCCTCATAAAATCCAATCGAAGCCTGTCGTTAAACATGATTCCACTCTCTCGCGGGGCAACAGGCACAAAGACGCGTTTTTTGACACAATAATTTGTAATTTCACATGGCTGGAAACTACAACCACAAAAGAATATTTTATTGTATTATTTTTCAGGGTGTGTTTTCTCGGAGAGATCCTGATGAAAATGGCCCCTATTCCTATTCGGCTCATGATACTGATGAGTGCTCCCAGTAGATGGAGAGGGCCCATTAGGTCTGAAACTGGACTGACCATGTTATTTGTGAGACTTCAGTTCCAAGATGTAGCTGAACTATTACAGGATAGAGCTCCAGTGAGTCCACACCTAGATGACACTCAGGGCCAGATGTACGTACATTTGCGAACGTAGCGTTATCAGCGCCATGGACACACCGCAGATTGCGAACGCTGTCAGACTCAAGTTTCCGTCGTATTTATCAATCGTTCTCTAAATAGCGATTCTGTTGTCTTTGAAATGTTCTCTTATTGACGCATTGAACTGCAATTTGGATTAACACCTGCTTTTACAAGGCGGAAGTATTTAGGCGCAGAATAGACGTGAGCTGTCAGGAGCAGTCTTTGTACATACCGCGGAATACATAACTAGGCGCTCTTTACTCTTCCCCTCCCATCTTTTTACGCTAAACTCCTACTTTCCCCTGGATCCTCCCATGAATGCATATGCATGACATGACAATCGCAATCTGCCACTTTCAGCTCCCGTGACAGGCAGTTTGCGCTTTTACATCATTGCAGCCTGTTTGTACATACCTCGCAATGATTTTACACGCACATTGCGAAACAAATACGCCTGAAATGGGCGCAAAAGCGTTAGTACATCTGGCCCTCAGCACCTTGAAATAAGATAGTGGCTTTCCTTCAAGTACTGGTCTGGAGTAGGCTTTAAAGCTCATGGCGAAATTGGTTCTGGCTGAAACTTTGAAAGAGTTTCTTCTACAGGAACTGAACTGGGACTCTAATAATAGGGTTCTTCTTCAGGAATCAGTTTAAAGCCATTCTATACAAATGCATAAATTAAGAAGGGCAGAAATAAGATACTCTTAGCTGCACCACTATGAGCTTGTATTATCTGGAGTTAGTAAAACAACACAGTTAAACTCACATTGTGTCTGTCATCACTGCTGATTATTAAATGGTTGGTGGGATTGTACACACCGGGGAGCATATTCACCAAATCATCATGATTCTATAAACACACCAAGCAGTGTTACATGCTCTGCTTAGTGCTTACCAAAAAGCATCCTCATTTGCATGGGCTCAGAGAAGAAGAAAAAAAAGCTTTTGTTTTTCTGTGCAACATTCCCACTAGTTTCCTGATTGCAAAGCCTGTTGTGTTGTTGAGTGATGAATAATACAAGCATCCAAAGTTCTCATTTACAAAAAGGCAAAAGTGGCCCAGTTACAGTATAGATCGAGTCACAAGGTCTATTGCTACAGGGAAAAGGAGGGCTTTTCAAGGTGCCTTTAACATAGACTGTTGAGTCGAAGGTGAGTTGAAAAGGGTTGGAGGACTCATATTCCCTTCAATAGATGCTCATAGAGCTGCTGAAATAGCATGCAAGACAGCAATGATAACATGGTCAAGTGCTGACAATGACAATGAACCTGTAAACCGTTTTATAATGTGTATATAAATGATTTCCCCGGGGTTTTCCTGTGACCCTTTCACACTAGTGGCAGCGTGGCATTTGTACAGTGGCGCATCCCCGTGGCGACACCACGCTGACACACACACAGCACGCTGCAAACCAAACCCAACCAGTTCGAGGCGGCTAGGTCATGGGCATTATTGCAGAAGAAAATGAGTGATAGAAACACACACACACACACACACACTATGCGGCAACGCTGTGTACAGATGGCTCGTTAATTCCTCTAGCTCACACTGGGCCTGATCCCGCAGGACCCCCCCCCCCCCTCCACACCCCCAACCCCTCCATCCCACACCCCTCCCGAGTGTCATCATCATCACTTCACCCAGCAGTGTTTGGCTCGCCATCTTGGCATTCCCAAACTCAGTCCCCACCACCAGTGATTCACAACCACACACACACACACATCACTCCAGATTACATGAACTTTACAGCCAAACATTAATAAATGACTGAATACATTACAATATCTTCTGTTTTTTTAAAGTATGCCAATGGACTTCACGCTGAGGTAATATAATGTGCGTGAAGCAACATGCAATGTTTACATCTTTAGAATTATCCAGCTATATTCTATCATTTGAAGAGCATCATGATATATAACACAATGTTTTTAAAATGTTTTACAATGTTACAGCTGTTTATGTAGAGTAAGACACATTGTCAGTCTGGTGTACAAAATGGTCACAGATAGTCGAGAATGAACATTGAGTTTCCTCACATTCATTGACCCACTCACCTCTGTGACTGCAATGTTATGAGCCCTAACAAACAAACAAACAAACAAACACTGTAAAAATCAAATGGACCACCCTCCTCGACAAACGCGGCGTGTGCAGGAAAGCGTGTATGGGAGCTGTCCATATTGCTCTGCTGCTGACTAAACCAACATGGAGCCTGGCAGCTGTAGTCACAGCAAACAAGCATGTCACGGCTGGTGAGCAAAATACTGCACATTCACAGACTAGTACAGCGATGTGTTTCTAAACATCCACACGTTCTTTTATATTACTGTCTGTTATTCTTTCTGTTAAGTTTCTGATGATCTAACTAAAGACCACACATTTTTGAAACAACAACGATCACCTACTGTACCTCTCATTAACTTGTCAGTAAAATCTATTGGTTTCAATTATTATGTCCCCAAGCTTTCCATATAACAACTTTATGTCCATCTGTGGCCTTAAATGTAAAAATGTATTATGTATAACAAATACTATGTAGATCAAGTACATATGATATTAAGGAAAAATATAGGAACTTCTATGTTAGTACATCACAATACAACTTAACAGGAGGTCACTGTTCATCACTTCACAGTCTGAATTGGGTTTGAGTAGCTGAAAGCAGCCGTCGCTAAGAAAGTTCTAAGAAAACCGTTCAGCACTGAGGCTGACCACTATTTAATAGGGAGAGCACAACAGCCGGGGATAAAAGTGGCTCTTGCTGTCTCTCTCAAAGCTAAGAACATGGCGGAGACACAACACATGCTGACGTTTCACACAAAAACTAACTTTAGAAATCTAAAAACACACTTGCTCTTACTCTCTATCAGTCTCTCACAGACACACACACACACACATGCCAAAGCACGTGTGTGTCAATGATAATTTCCATGACTCCTGCCACCCCAACATCTACCTTCCACAGCCTGAAGAAGCTCAAATGTCCTGATATACAGAAGTGCTGACGTCCTGCTGAGCTTTCTGAAAACTCAGTGCAGCACACTTGATGCGACGCTTGGCCCCCGTCTGGCCAAGATGCTGACGTGTGGCCGGCCATGGAGGCGCTAAGGAGGTCAGCGAAAGCTTAAGAACCTGAGATAGATCTCCCCTAACAGTCTCCACACACACACACACACACACACACAAAAAACACCACACGAGTACAGTCAGTAAAGATGTGCAATATAACATGAATATTCTTTATATTCGGAGTATATGACTTAACTGTTTCATATATACGTTTAAATATATATATATATATATATATCGATATCTATATAGCCTAAAATGTCTCTATGGGATATATATGTGTAGAAACATGAAATATTGGCTTTGGCTTTTCTTCCTGGTGAAAAGCATGTAGATAAATATATCTTAATCTTATGGAAGAGACTCTGAGAACAGATGCCTTCTCGGCCACTGCAAGTCCTCACCTAAATGGTACACAGACTTTCAGTACAGACGTTACTGTGTCCTTTCTCCCTCTAAGTCAATACGAGAAGAGGTCAAGCACCCCCTTTTAGTTCCTACATTTCTTTCCTTCTAGCAGTATGCTGCCAAGTATGGTGCCTTTCCTCGACTTTTCTTCATAATCTTTCTCCATCGTGTCTACAGCCCCACACAGCTCTAACAGGTGATAGATGCTAAGTCTTATCTTTCTTCCTTTGTAGTCTCCTCTCGTATCCTCCCTCCTCACATCACTCACTCAGCTACTTCATAGGCTTGTAGTTGAGAGTAAAAATGGAATTAAAAGGGGGGAGGAAACAGCACCTTTTAAGAATCCCTCTTTTCTAATACCCATCCATTTCTCCGTCTGGCTGTCTCTGCCCCTGTCTTGTCCTCTGTCCCATCTTAAGAGGTCAGAGGTCAACAGGAGGACAACACTAACTGCAGAGCGCTCGTCCAGCTGGCTGTCCCAGTCACCATCAAGACTTCTGGCCGGCCCTGGCCATGGTAGGAAATGTCATCACCACCACCAAAAGGGCTCTTCAAAAAAATGACATGACGAGCTGCCTCGTCAATGAAAGCTCTCTCCGCCTCAAAGCCAGGCGCATCACAAAAGGTCATCGTAGTCGAGGAGCTTGGAATGCTGACGGGACTTCCACAGACGGAAGAGGCGGAAGTCAAAGTACGTCTCGATCATCTCCTTACCTGTAGGGAGGGAGGATGCTTTCACTTTACTTTTCTGCACTTCAAAAAGAAATGAGAATACCAAGTAGGCCTACTTCTCATTTAAGTGCATGTTAATACAGTACATATTAGATTGGATACACTATCAATGACTCTACTTTGAAGGCTTAGCTTGGAAGGTCCCACACGTGCCCAAAAAGAAATGTTACCCCACAATATAAATTTATTTAAACACTTTATTCTAAAAGCAAATAAAAAAATATATGATAAATAAAAAAATTATATCAACATATAATCAAACAAATATACTGTACTGATTGATATATTAAATAACATTATAAAATACACACTAGCTAAGAAATTTCAATGAAGTGTGGCTGCAAAGTGTAAGGGTGGGCTTGACACACAGTCAATGGTTATTGACAGTGAATGTAACTGAGGGATGCTGATACTAATAAGAGGGAGGTGTATGTGTGTGTGTGTGTGTGTGGGGGGGGGGTTCAATCAATCTCCTGAGAGGACAAAATAGCTAGGAACTATAATGAGATTTTAATTGTGGAATAATGACTGCTAAATCAATAAAGCCACCGGGAGGACAGGTTCAATGTCCAATCTCTCCATTCTCACTCAACTGCAACTTGCAAATGTGCAGAGTGTGTGCATGTGTGCCTGTTGGATCTACAAATGTTAAGTTTACAATAGAGAGTGTAAGTTTACATTTAATGGTGTATTAAAGAGTGTGTGTGTTTGTTTGTTTGTGTTTGTGTGTGTGTGTGTGTGTGTGTGTGTGTGTCTTTGTGGGTCTGCATGTAGGTGTGTGTGTTTCTTTCTTACCCTGTGCCGACAGCTCCAGTGGTGACTTAAACTCAATGGCATATGGCCTCATCAGTTTCTTCAGGTTATGGAAAAGCTGTTGAAGACAGAGAACCTTAGAAGACTTCTACATATGACTTTCCACATGCTCATCATCATCATCATCATCTTCATCATCATCATCACCACCACCACTGAATAATAAAGTTGGCTACTGACGCCCAGTAAGAAACACCAACTTTTCTTCAAATGTGATGTGCTAAGCTAATCCAGACACAAGCACTTTCTATATCAAAACACTTTAGATGTTCCACTTCATTAACCTCTTTTGCCAGAGGTTGTTTGAGAATCTTGTCCTGACCCAGTTTAGCATGAAATAGCTCCCTGCAGCAGACTGGGACACTGTTAGACACAGTAATGTCAAGTTCCCACTGTCCTAGCCCAAGCAGACATCAGTAGCGAGTGAGTGGTGCTGCCTGCAGTGCGCTCCCTCTCCACAAGTCAGCTCACACGCCCTGTCAGCACTAGCTTCTCACCCAGTGCAGCGAGGACACATCTCCTGCGTCAGCCAAGCCCAGAGCAAAGTAATGCGTGGGTGTTAATCTGTGTGCAGCTGTGTGTGTGTGTGTGTGTGTGTGTGTGTGTGTGTGTGTGTTTGTGTGTGTGGAAGGGGTTGAGCAGGGTGTTTTGACTTTTTAGATATATATTTATTTTGCCCAGTGATGGACAGAAGCTGAAATATCTGAGGGCATTGCCCAAACACCAGGCCGCAGTTGTCAGAGCATGTTACCTCTCCTCTTCTCTCCCTCTTTTCTCTCTCTCTCTTTCTCCCTCCTTTCCTTTACCTTCTCCCCCTTCTTTCTCTCTGTATATATCTCTCTCTCTCATTCTCACTCAACTGCAAACCACTAGGGACCCTGCTGCACCCAATCAACCCCCAACCCCCCCCCCCCCCTCCCCTTGCTTTGCCATTAACGCCTCAGCATGCTCCAGCAAGCCCAAGCATGACTAATCAATACCTGAGCGCTCCTGGGGGCGAGAATACCGATCGCTGACTGAAGGCGTTTCACCTGCACTGCCAGGTAAGATAAACACACCATCAGACCCTCCAGTGAGAGATGAAAACTGACCACTGTCTCAATACATGAAGACCTCTATTTCCCCTCGGGCTCTTCATCCACTGGTACTGACCATGCGCTTGGCTAACAGACTGACACTGAGGGCCTACTGACCATGGGCATGGCTAAGAGACTGACACTGAGGGCCTACTGACCATGTGCATGGTTAACAGACTGACACTGAGGGCCTACTGACCATGTGCATGGCTAATCAAGTGGTGCACTGAGGGCCTACTGCTGGACTCTAGTGAGACACAGGGATTTTACATCTGTAGATCGTATTTTCCTTTAGTTCCTTCTGAGTTCTCTATAGGAGTGATTCAGTAACCTTTTTTCTTGACTGTAAAAGGACCACTTTTAAATGGTTCTGTGGAGAACATTTGCAGGAGTGCAACTTGTGGAAGGAGGAACTGAACTCTATCTTACTGGTTGTGATAACTTGGAGATATGATAAGGTAAGAAGGCTCTGGTAGTACAACCATGTCTGACAACGTCCAGGAAGAGGAAGCTTGAACTGGACTGTGATCTCCATCTGGAGCTCTCGTCCACCCTTCCACTGTCTGAGTGGCCCTGAGAGGCACATGCTCCAGGCACCTTTAGCAGGACGGAGAGACGTCCCACGGTAGTGTGTGTGTGCGTGTGGCCGCAGCCTGCTGTTTATTAATAGAACGATGACTCTCTCTCTCTCCCCTCCACGGAGGTAAGTGGAGTGCACAGGTAGCGGAGGGGAACAGTATTGCCTAATGTAGTGCACACGGCTGTGCGCCTGTTCTGTCCACTCCTCCTGCCCTCCTCCGCCGCTGCTGTGGCTGCCCCACTCTTCCCGCCGCGCTACCCTGACTACCGCCACTACCGCCCAAAAGATGTCGCAGCGGAGAAGCGGGGAGATGTAAGGGCAGCGTGAACAATGCTGTCCATTAGTGTCAGCAGCGGTGCGTGTCTGAGTGCAGGGGCAGTCTCTCTCTCTCTCTCTCTCTCTCTCTCTCTCTCTCTCTCTCTCTCTCTCTCTCTCTCTCTGTTTTCTCTCTCTCTCTCTCTTTCTCTCTTGTTTTCTCTCTCTCTCTCTCTCTCTCTCTACTGTTTTATTTCTCTCTCTTGTTTTTTTCTCTCTGTGTGTATGTGTGTGGTGAAGGCAGGGGCCATTTGTAATGCATGTGGGAGCAGTTCAGTGATCAGTGATGTGGAGGGATAAATACATTTGAGTGTCTGTGTCTGTGTGTGTGTATGTATGTGTGAATATATGTCATCTTTAAAAAGAGGCTACATTGAACTCTGCTTGTGTTATATTGTTGTTGCATCTGAGTGGGTGTCCTGGCGGGCAGAGTGGGCATGTTTGAAGGTGTGACATGAAAAAGGAGAAAGAAGTGACAGACAAAAATGAACAAATGAAAAAAAAAAAAACTCAGAGAGAGGTTAAAGAAACGGGACTATGTGAGCGACAGCCTTCCACCCACCTGCCTGTCTGTCACACTGAGGCTGGTGTGAATATCACTGCACTCTCATCTTCTGAAGACTGCCACTGATGGCTCAGAGAAGATGACCTCCAGCTGCTTGCACCCCACAACCACCACCACCACCAGCAGCTCATCTTCTTACCACCCGTCTTGAACTGACACTCAACTGTTTAAAAACAGCACTCATTGATGCACTTATTCTTACTCTACTCTACCTTTTTAAATTGTCCTAAACTTGTTGAGAGAATTGCTTTTAAAACT